>NC_062542.1:3929368-4166868 GCF_022655615.1 Tachysurus fulvidraco
CATTATGTCCTTTTTAACTTTCACATCACCTCCTCATGACAACTTTAATGCTAAAAAATTAATTTTCAGCCTACATATGGCACCCAATAAGCTGTTCTTTATGCTGTTCCGTTTTGTTTTTTTAATCAATTTATAACACATCTTTACATAGTATAAACAAATGAATTATTTGATCACTGCAATTCTGCAACTGATATAAAATTTGTTGGCTTTCGGTGTAATACTAGTGTTTTTCCCTTTGTCGGATAACCTTACAAATAATTTTTAGTGGTTGAACATAAAGCCTTTGGATTTTAGATCTTTATAAACAAGCACCTGAGGCATCTCAGAGAGCAGATATGGGTTTGATATCATTTATTTGAAAGCTTATGTGAAAAAATATACCCATTTTGGGAAATTTGCTATGAAATATTTGCCCCAAGTAAGCTAGGTAAAAACAGAAATACTTAAACTACAGAGCTTCATATTACCCACCATGGTGGAGAATGACATGACATAATATTCAAGGACAAGACATTCAATGCTGAACAGGGACACAACAAAACAGGAGCAAACTCCAAACAATTTTTTTTTTTGACCAACATCAGATCGAGCAAAAAATGGCAAAATTTTAACTCTCTGAAATTTCAATGGATTTCATAACACCAGTCAGAAGGTTGGTCTATCATCAGTTCTAGGTCTTTCCCAGGGTGATCAAATCATCAATTCATTATCCAGCTCACCAGTCAAGTAAAAGCTCTAGTGTGTTGCCCAGTCTCTTATTATGCATGTCTGAAAATCCAATTAACTAGAATAAAAGCATCAACTAATGCAATATAAGCCAAAAGTATAATAAAGTAATGATGTGCATTAATGCAGACTATGAAAACCTTTAGTATTCTGAGAGGAGTGGTTTTACTCACACCGAACATACTGTAAAGTACTGTTAATACGCTGGGGTGATCTGTAGAATTGAGAAATCTATGGACCACGTGGGGCAGGTTAGGTTTAATCATACAAACCATAGAGATCGACGGAAACGATCTTCCTCTCGTACATCTTTTTCGGCTTTTCTTTGGAGAGGGTCATGAGAGACGAAACATCAAGTGAAGAAACCAGCAAAGAATTTAGAACATCGCAGTGACAGACGCAGTGAGCAAATTTGGTCTCTGGGTGGGAAAGAAGGCATAATGTCTTCACCCTGTCGATCATGATGACATCAGACATTCATGGATGTCTGTGAGATCATGTATGCAGAAGAGGTTAGTTAGTGTTTTCGTGTGAGTGTGTTAACTGATCCAGTGATAGAGGTTTTAAGATGTGTCACTGGCTTTCTAAACATATCTCATTTTAGGACAGTGGTGGCTCAAGTGGTTAAGGCTCTGGGTTGTTGATCAGGGTTCAAGCCCCAGCACTGCCAAGCTACCACTTTTGGGCCCTTGAGCAAGGCCCTTAACCCTCTCTGCTCTAGTTGTGTTGTATCATGGTACCCTGTGCTCTGACCCCAACCTCCGAAGTTAGGATATGTGAGAAAGTATTTCACTGTGCTGTAATAAGATGTGATCAAATAAAGGCTTCTAGCCTTCATCCTTCCTGTATGATTACTGGTACAGTAGGTGACCCAGTTGGGAAGAAAATGGGGAAAATCTAATAGCTTCGATGCATAATCTGCTTGTTTCAGATTAATAATTAATTTCCAAATCTGTATTAAGATTGCATTGTCACACAAAAACAGCCAACACGTGCCTCTTTCATTAGCTGTCAAACATAATATCCGTAATATCTTCGACAGCACAGCTCAGGCCTGCTGATTTAGTTTTATTAGATAAAAAAATAACAGAAGGAAGCCAACGTAATTAGCTCTGGGATGGAATCATAAAAACACTCTTCTACCTAGCCACAAAATTTCATTATTTTCTTCCTCCAGATCCACCCATGATCACGGACGTAAAGAATATGCCGGCTCAAGTCGGGAAGACGGCCATCTTGCGCTGCGAGGCGATGGCTGTCCCCACCGCATCCTTCGAGTGGTACAGGGATGACCGGAGGTAAATATCATTGCCTGTCTAGGAAAACATCAAAGTTTTAAGTTGTCGCTTTAATCCTGCTGGAATCTCTTGACAATTGTGTAATGTGATTTAAAATATTCGATTTATCTTATATATTTTATATCTCCACAATGTTGAGTGTGTGTGTGTGTGGGGGGGGGGGGGGGAGTTTAAGAGACAGAGGGAATGGGACAGTGACTAACACTCTCTCTTTCAGATCTACAGCACCAGTCATTTTTCATTACTTTTCTTATCACTTGTAGGTGTGCAAGGTTTCTATATTTTATTTTATTTTATTTTATTATTTTTTTTGGTTTTGTTTTTTTTTTTCCACCAGCTGTCAAAGCGGCTCTGCTGTGCCACCTACAAAATTGAACAAGTGAAGGAATTATTATGGTTTTCTCCACAAGATTTCTTTCACATATGCTGCCAGTCATGCTGAACCTCTGCTATTCCACAAACCCTAAATTCAAGACACCGGGAATGCTAAGCTATTATATTTGTTTTATATCTATGGTCTGATATCCACCAAATATTTACCAGGAGTAGAAAATATTGCCTCAAATAGGACGCAAACCGGATCTGATCAGCATAATACAAAGAAGTGCAAAACTGTAATTTTTTAACTCTTACTTTTAGCTTCTGAATTTTTAACATGTGTCTAGGACCGGGGTCCAGAACCACTGGGCCACAGACCGATATCTGGTTGTCGTTTGTTACCAAGCTGCACAGAAATAATAAGTTATTTTTATTTCATTATTATTTTATTTCCATTTCTTTGACTATAACACTGTCTGCAAGGTGTTTTATTTTGAAAAATGATCACTTCATCTTTCCCAGACTCGTCTCATTCATTAAAAAGTAAAAGATCTAATGTGTCTGGACAGCTTCCTTCAAAAGGTGGAAAAAACCCAATCATAACACAGCAAAAGATTCCAAGATAGCTGACGAAAAAAGAAAGTTAGATTTAACCACTTATGTGACCGCCGTGCCGAGAAGAAAATTCCTAATTAAATTATGGATTCATGTGTGATATGTGGGCAGGCACTTATTTCCAGGGATTTCAGTACAGCTTAACAGATATTGCGTCATCAGGTAGGCGTGGCCTATTTGATAATCTAACCCCAACCCTAACCCTAACCGTAGTTTTTGGTTGTTTATTTGTTTTCTAAAATAAATCAACCTGTTTGACTGTTTTGTCCTTCGTAGTATGCTGTTTTTTTGAAAGAAGGCGTTTTTCCAAGACCTCCGGAAACACGCCCACTTTACGTCGTGGTAAAGAAACCTGCCGACCGATATGGCTATCCAACGAGGCCATTGAAAAAAAGTGCAAAATATACAATGTATTAATGACATTTACATTATAGATATAGAGATTAAATGACATACTGTATATTAAGCACCAGTCTGGGGAAAAATGAGCTTGAAACCAAAACCAGGCTGTGGTGCAGAGAAGGTTTGGGGCTGCTAGTCTAGAAAACTAGTAAGACTAAAAAGTGTTGGATTTTGTGTTTTGTGAAAACTCTTGATTGTTGTTTTTTTCACTTTGTTATCCGGCAGACTGATGGAGAGCGACAACACGCTGAGGATTAAAAACGAGAAGACGCGTTCCCTGCTGCTTTTTACCAACGTCACCGAAAAACACTTTGGCAACTACACCTGCTTCGCCTCCAACCGCTTAGGGGCCTCCAACGCCAGCATGCTTCTGTTCCGTGAGTACACACAGACGATTGTGAAGCTTCTTGCTAGCAAATACTTAGGAATTTCTAAATCCACAAAGGAGAAGTGTCAAGAGTGCGTAAACACCCTTGGGGAAAACAACATGCACGTATGCGATTGTGTTCTGAGTGCTCTTCCTGTGCTCACTAAGGATTGTGTTCACACAAAGACGATGGCTTTAATATCACGTCTAGACGTTTTTTGCATTACAAAAAAAAAAAAAGAAAAAAACTAAAATGCTGTCTCTTGCTGTCCCCGGATACTTTCGAGCCCTCGTTTTTTTTTCTCGCCTTGCCATTCCTTTTACCCGTTTATTTCTCCCGATCCCTCCATTTGCAGGGCCGTTATGCTCTCTGTCGTTTATCGTCCTCCCATTTTCGCTCCGTTCTTTCCTGCTCTGCCACAAAGCCATGATTTCTCTCCCTCCATCCTTCTCTCTCGCATTCCTTTTCTCGCATTACCGCCCCCAGTGAGTGATTTCCCTCGCTCCCTCCTTCGCTCCTGCCACACTACTGCACATTACCATTGTAAGTGAGTCCTCCATCTCTCGCCCCGTCTCTTTCCACTCTCCCTCCCCGTATACACCCCCCACCCCCACCCCCACCCCCTCTCCTATTATCTGCACGAGTTTCACCTCAGTGAGTCACTCGCTGTCATTCTCATACATCTTTCGGCTGGTTCGTGCCGTCGCTTCCGCCCTCGGCTCTGCTTTTTAGCTCCTCGTCTTTACGTCCTTCATATTTAAAGAAATAAGAGACACTACTTTAAAGAAATGGAAAAAAAAATAAATCTTCTCATGCCAGAAAAGCTTATGAGTAGTCAAGTTCAACAACCACGCAATGGAGAGGAGATGGAATTTGATAGTTTGGGTTTGTTTTTCTGTCTCAAAGTAAATAAAAGTTGGACACAAAATTAGCCACATTTGCTAGCCAGAGTAGCTTTTTTGAAAAACTGTTTACATAATTATATATTTCTTGTTGCTGGAAACTGTTTCTAACACAAACACATGGTCATTATGCAAACAGCTAACTAGATAGGAATGCTAGTTGCTAGTCACTGTGCTAGCATGGCAACTAAAAACTAGCATTTGTTTTTGCTAGTTTTGTCCTTTTTCTGTCTTTTTTGTTTATCAGTTTCACAGAAATATGATTTTTGTTAATCGACAAAATGTATAAAAGCTAACCATTTAAACAATGTTATCTTCAGTTCTTGCAGAACATTATCGCTAGCAGTGCAGCTATTTTCCATACTTTTGTAAAAAGTATGGAAAATATGTAAAATATGTAAAAAAGGCCCTTGCCTTGCTCAAGGGCACCTCAGTCATTTTAAAATGCTTGTTTGGACAAACCAATATCCAGTACATTTGTGTAAGTAAAACTCAGTGTAAATATGTTCCAAATACATGGTTAATATCCCTTCATCATTTCTAGCTCATGTCATGTTTTTTTGCAATGTCACGTCCTGTCTTTTCAGGGCCGGGGGCAGTGTACGGTGGAAACGCATCGCTAAACACCCGTATATCAGGACTCGTCTTCTGGCTCAGCCTCACCATGTCCGTCCTGCTGAAGGTCTAATACGCCGCCACCTCGGAAAGGAGTCTTTAAATGACGAACCCATCACTGTGAATAAAAAAGAATTATGCATTAACCCAGGAGCCATCTCTTGCATCCTAGTGATATAATCATCACCTTCCCCTCCTTCCCCTTCCCGTGCCTGCCTTTCCTTACTCATCTCATTCCCACCCTTCTTTGGCGACCACTGGCCACTGCCTCTCCCACTTCTCAAGCGAAGGTCACCTTTTCGATGTTCATAGCTGTTGTGGTGATGATTGTTAAAAAAATAAATAATAATAATAATAATAATAATAATAGAAAAAAGAAAAAAAATGCTAAAGCGTGAAGGTGCTGAGCGGAGCGTGTCTTTGTCTCATGTGTGCACGTGCTGGATCATGGTTGTATATTTGTGAATGCTGTCACATTAATGGTGTTTATGAGAAATGTGATATATGATGATGATGATGATGATGATGATGATGATGATGATGGTCAGGTGACCCTGTAAACAAGCTGTGGCTGTTCACCAGCAGGCCACGCGTCAGTGGCCTTCGCTCTCTCGGATCAGATCAGAGCAACAGATTTTTTTCTGTGAATGATGTCAAATTTCATCAAGGGTCAACATTAGCATGGGGGGAGGAGAAAACAGATTTGCTCCGCCCCACTTTTTTGCATTAGCTGAAGGTTTTGACCCAGGGCAAAGCATGTGATCCCTGTCTGGCCTTCCAGTCCTTGCTCAGTCTCATCACTTTACTACATCACCACATTCCCTCACATTACATTCACCCTCAGTGTAAATATAAATGCAGTAGAGGCCACACCATAAGTCCATACGCAATTCTATACGAATACATTTCCCATCAGCCTCTCTGTTTCAGGCTTTTTTGGCTTGGAGGTTATGGTTCTGGTGTCTCCTGCCCCCTCACCCTTCCCTCACACCTGAAACCGTCGATCACTCCTCCTTGTCGCTTGTTGATAGCATGTACTGGTTAGAGCTGTTCCTGTTGTGCCGTCCATCCGAGTCCTCACCTCTCGTCCCTCTCTATAGCCCCTGCACTGTGTACATTTATTCTGCAAGGTTAACTGCTAATTGCTTTTTATTTTATTTTTTTTGGTGTTAATAATGAAGATGATGATGATGATAATGATGATGTTAATAAGTATTTGAAATTGATATGATCATAATAACATGAGAAAAAAGAATACCAGAGCCAGGTGTGCGAAAATATTTTGTACTTTGCTCTGAAAAAAAAATCCTAATAATAATAATAATAATAATATAATAATAATAATAATAATAATAATAATAATAATAATAATAATGTTTTTTTTCAAAGTGTTGTGCTCTATTTTGCCATGAAAAGCTTTTTAAAAACAAAACAAACAAACAAAAAAAAATGATGAGCCTGAGCGCAGCAAAACTCTGCTTTGAATTAGCCCCCCTTTGTTATGCTAGCATGCCACGATGCTAGAGTTGTTTAAAAAGATAAGCGTTATGACAAAACGTAGCGTTTTGCTGCACTCACAAAGGGAGCAATCAATGAAATGAAATGTAATATAATTTGTACCGTGTATGTATCCAAACGTTTCTTTTTAAAGGCTCTGTACTGTATCGAATGTATGCTAACTTGTATGCTGTCCCATCGTTTTTGCTGTAACATTTGTCAGCCATCTTGACGTGACAACCAAAAAACTCTTGGCATATCTCAAAAATCCTGTGTGCTCACCCTCTTCGTTCGTTCGTTCGTTTGTTCGTTTCTTTCCTTCCTCCAGCCGTTTTCGAGAGGGAGCCAAATTAGTGGGAAATAGAGACGTAATTAGCGAGCGGATCGCTAAGCGAGGGTGCCGTCGCTCTTCTCCTCATCCCTCCATCTGCTGAGGAGCAGAGCTCATAAATCAAGCTCAATCCAGGCGCTGACAGGGACCCTCTTCAAGGACGACAGTGTCTCGGTGGTGACTAATTAACCGCCACTTAAAGGCACGTAGCGAAGACACTTCGACCATGTGCTCGGCGGCGCATGGCTTACCGAGTTCTAGTTTCCGCACGCGTTTGCCGTATGCAATCTCTTACATTCATGGACAAAATAAAAGGCAAGGTTAAGAGCAGGATCATTCAGTCACGTAAGTGCTGTATATAGCATGTTTTGACATCGTTGTGTCCCCATAGCTAATTTTGTCAAAATCAGCAATAACCAAACTAAAACATAAATGTAAAGAAATATCTAATTGGCGTAATCTGTTAAATGTTGACCGGAGTGCCATGCTAATCTAATCCTGAAAGTGTTGTGTGATAAATTTAATCTCATGTGTGTGACGGAAGGAGCTCGGACAGCGGTGTTTAAAGGTTGACAAGGCCTATATGCATCTCCATACCTCTTCCATATCTCTCTCTTTCTCTGTCTCTCTCTCTTTCTGTCTATCTATGGTGTACAAATCTGTACTGTATAGCCACAATTGCGACACACTCTTGCATGTTTTGAGATCCCATCCAAAATTTTCTAATTTGGGTTCAATTTAAAGCACAAAACCGGTCCCAGTGCTATTTTTTCTCTGTATCTGTCTGTCTTTGTCCCTCTTTTATTGTTCACGACTGCGCCGCCCGTGTAAAGCTCAATGATCCATGGCGAACCTATCTGTGCTCATGTTTTCTCCTGAACAATAAGTAAACAAAAAAAAAACAAAAAAAAAAAGATAACAAGTATGTCATGTTTCTCAATGTGGGTTATAAAAAAAAAAAAAGCATGTCAATGTTTGTTATGGGTGGATTTTCCTTTTAAGAAAAAAAAAGTATGAATATGAAAAGAGTGTGTGTGGGAAAGGTTGGCTTTAAAATACAGAAGATTGAAGTGTGATTTGATTTGAGCTCCCCTGTAGAGATGAGTGACTGTGGGTAACCTGGAGGTCTGGTCTGGGGTGTGAAGAGAGGCATGAGAGGCAGGAAGGGTGAGATGGGCTGCCGCTGACCGGACACTGAACTCTCTCTGTACGCATGCGATTAACTGGAAGACAGCAGCTACAAATCAGCTTGAGGATCCATTTTTTATAAAGGCAGATTGTGTGTATTGATCTTTCCTGCCGCTACACTCTGCTGCTTGTGTCCACACATTTAAAATGTGCTTCAATGCTAATGTCCTACTAGTGTCCACTGAGACTGATGGATAGTACATGCGTTAGTAAGAGGCCTCTAATTGCTCCACAAATGCTGCAATTATTTTTTTTTTCGTCACATGGTTGCTCAGAAGTTATCCAATCAGGAGGTATGTAAGCCTGGATTTACATGTGGCCAATCAGGTGGCACCTAAGATTACAAATGGCCAATCAAGTGCATCTTTAGCTTATACATGTCTAATCAGGAGACACCTGAGCTTTTAGATATCCAATGATGAGGCAGATTATGTGTTTCCATTGAAGAAGCCCCTGAGAATACAAGAGACAAATTAAGCACCACTTTAGCTTATAAGCATCCAATCAGGAGGTCCTTGAGCTTCCAGACATCCAATCAGTTACCTTATGTTACAGATCTCCAATCAGGAGTTACCTTATCTTATAGGCATCCAATCAGGAGTTATCTTATCTTATAGGCATCCAAGTAGAAATTACCTTATCATATAGGCGTCCAATCAGGAGTTATCTTATCTAACAGGCATCCAATCAGGAGTTATCTTATCTTATAGGCATCCAATTAGAAATTACTTCATCTTATAGGTGTCCAATCAGGAGTAACCTTATCTTATAGTCATCCAATCAGTAGTTACCTTATCTTACAGGCGTCCAATTAGAAATTACCTTATCTTATAGGCGTCCAATTAGAAATTACCTTATCATTTAGGTGTCCAATTAGAAATGACCTTATCATTTAGGTGTCGAATCAGGAGTTATCTTATATAACAGGCATCCAATCAGGAGTTACCTTATCTAACAGGCATCCAATCAGGAGTTACCTTATCTAACAGGCATCCAATCAGGAGTTACTTTATCTCACACACATCCAATCACAAGATACCTGATCATATGTCCATTCAGAAAGCACCCGGACATCAGCTGCAAGACCTTGGAGAAGTTTGCATTTCTTTTTTTTTAATTTTAAAGGTACTTTGAATAACTCTTTGAATAACTTTTTCACCCATTTTTTTACCAGAAGTTTTCTTTTTTCTTTTTTTTATTTTCTTTTTTACAAAATGAACTAAAAGTGTGAACAAACAGTAATTCACTAGGAGCAAAAACACACACAAAAAAATGGAACCATAATTTGCTATTCTAGTATGAAATCATTCACTGGAATCTATCATGAGCTGATAATATCATTACAATAAACAACAGCAACAATTTATTATACTGGACCTACATTCATCCTCTAAACAAAAGGAATGAACCACTGTTTCTTTGTTCTGATGTTAGAGAGATTACGTCAGGGTTGGAATCAATTCGAACAATGTTACGAAAATGTTAAAATATGTTAAAAAGATTTGCTTCGAGCAAGACGAATTGATTTCTGAGGCTTCGAAGTGAGATAGAATTCAATTAAAGTGCAGATCTGAGAGTCTGAAGGTTAGGAGTATTGCTTAAGGGTGTCATTGGGGCCTTATTGTCAGTAACAGGATTTGAACTCATGACTTGATGCTTTACTGTGGACAAGTGGATTCATTGATTTATATGATTTAGACCAAAACTTAAAAAAAAAAAAAAGATAGATAGATAGATAGATAGATAGATAGATAGATAGATAGATAGATAGATAGATAGATAGATAGATAGATAGATAGATAGATAGACCTAATAATATATCATTTAATTTTCTGACGCATTTAAAATGCTTCTATTGTAATTCTTCAGATGACACGATAGAGAATGATGTGTTTTACCCGTTTAAGTAATATAATTAAATAAGGCAGGGGGCACGGTGGCTTAGTGGTTAGCACGTTCGCCTCACACCTCCAGGGTTGGGGGTTCGATTCCCGCCTCCGCCTTGTGTGTGTGGAGTTTGCATCGGGGGTTTCCTCCGGGTACTCCGGTTTCCTCCCCCGCTCCAAAGACATGCATGGTAAGTTGATTGGCATCTCTGGAAAAATTGTCCGTAGTGTGTGAGTGAATGAGAGTGTGTGTGCCCTGTGATGGGTTGGCACTCCGTCCAGGGTGTATCCTGCCTTGATGCCCGATGACGCCTAAGATAGGCACAGGCTCCCCGTGACCCGAGAAGTTTGGATAAGCGGTAGAAGATGAATGAATGAATGAATTTCATAAGGCTTAATCGGAGATGTTGTGAGAAATGTCAGTGCATATGGATACCATGTATCTTAAAGTAAAGATGAGATCTCTGTGAGTTAGAATTGGACCAGATGTGAAAAAAGCATCAGTTGGATTTTGTTGTGGTTGTGGGTGTTGATTTTAAGAAATTGCATTATTTCGTTTGTTTTCAGAGATAAGATTATTTGTTGTCACGGGCAGATGATGCTGATGGAATAGAAAGGGTTCTTCTGAAAGACTAAAAAATGAAATAAACAAGGAAAGAATAATTTGAGAAACAAAACAATAGAATTGATGGGCAGATACATGGACAGACAGACAGACAGACAGACAGACAGACAGACAGACAGACAGACAGACAGACAGACAGACAGATAGATAGATAGATAGATAGATAGATAGATAGATAGATAGATAGATAGATAGATAACGAAAGAATAATTTAAGAGTTAGAACAATGGAATTGATGGAAAGATACATGGAGGGATGTATGGATCAGTTATAGTTAAGCTAGATAGCTAAATAGATAGATAGATAGATAGATAGATAGATAGATAGATAGATAGATAGATAGATAGATAGATAGATAGATAGATAGATAGATAGATAGACAGACAGACAGACAAACAGACAGGCATATAACTGTTGGTTAAGACACAGGAGATTATGACTCTAACCTACGCCAGGCTTCATCTACTGGCAAAAAAGTTGCAGATCAAACTAAGAATTCAGAAATAGTGTAGCAGAGCCAATCAGTGTATTGACTGCAGTTCAGTGAAAAACAATTGCTGATGTGAATTGTTGCAGCCAATCACACGCATTTATGTGAATAACACCGTAGAAGACATCAAGAAACGAAAACATTTTGACGAAAATGCTTTGATAGATTTGTCTATTCACTCTGTCTTGTCTGATTAGTGAATCGTAAACATGGATTGTTAAAAAAAAAAAAAAATTTAAAGATGTAGAAGAGTGTGTTTTTTTTCTCCACTCAAAATATATTTCAAAACAGCAATTAGTCAGATGTTGCGTTAGCCGCTTTGTTGTGTTTTGATTTTCAGCAGGAACCTGAATGATTAAGCGTTAAAAAGCAATTGCTTGTAAACTATTAAAGAATAAACAAAACTTTTCTTTTTTCCCAAACCCTGAAACATTATATGGACATGAACAGAGCAACGTTAATGGCATGAAAAGACTTCGCAATGCCAAATGGACACAGGATATTCATCGTAATCAAGGATTAACACAAAACAAATTGGAAAAGATGGCATTTAGGACATGAAAAGGAAGCTTTTACAAACGCTACGGTATTTCTGCTACTTGACAAACTTGTACTAAAAAAAATAAATGAATCAATAAATTAATAAATAAAAGCGCATATATGAAAATCTTAGCATCTGTATTTGAAAAGGTTTTTGTATGAGAGAATTACAATTGTAAAAATGTATAGCTGCACAAAGCAAAGAAGAAACAGCAAACACATCTCGGATGCAATGGGGTGTGGATATAAATGTGTAAATTTGAGTTCTTTTTAAACTCCATTTAATGTTTAATTATCCTGCGAATTATCGAGCCTTTGTGTGCATACGGTTTTTACGCAACAGGTGCCGCCTGTCAGTCACATGCAGCTGTATCGATAACACTCCACTAATTATCTGAGCATAATTCAGTAGGTGTATTAAATGAGACGTAGCCGAGGCAGTGCGTTTCCCGTCCAAACGGAAAAAAAGGAGGTGTAAGAAGCAACGCCACTGTGCACAAACAAGCCCATCACTCTGAATGTCAACGGAGTGTGTCGCTCACCCACTGCAAGCTGAAATTTCTGTCAGTCAAATGGGTGAACGCAGGCTGTGGTATAGTACTCTCGGTAGAATTGGGATTGAAAGCGCTTGATGTAATGTCAGACGTTCACAGGTTAACAGGGACCGGGTCGGTCAGTGAGTCAAGCCCATCTCCGTCTCTTTGTGCCCTTTGCCTCTTCTTATTCTCCTCCACTCCTCGTCCTCTTCCTCTCCTATGGAAACGAGATGAAATGCCGTGTGCACCTCCGGCTCTCCATTCTGATGTTTCTGTCGTTTTATTGTGTGTTCGGATGTACGTGTGTGTGTGTGTGTTTGTGTGTGTGTGTGTGTGTGTGTGTGTGTGTGTGTGTGTGTGTGTGTGTGTGTGTCAGCATGCATGTGAGAGTGTGTGTTCTCTGACCTTGATTGATCATGACCTACTTCACATTCCAGTTCAACACACAGTTCAGTGTTTTCTCTACATCAACAAAAAGATGGAAAATCCAGAGCATTGTCTTCCACCTTCGACAAATCTTGTGCTGTGTTCCAAGTCATGTTTCAGAATTTTGTCTGGTTTTGTCATTTTTATTGTGTCTGGGTTTTGTTTTGTTCTGTTTTTGTTTTGTTTTTGTTTCTCAAAGTCCATAAAGGAGAGAATAAAGTGAAGGGATTAAGAAGGGGAGAAAAATAAAACTGAATTTTGTTTTTAACACAATCTGATGCTTGCCTTGTTGTTTTCCTTCACGCTCGTCTGTCGTCGGTTAGTCATACACAGGAAGAACACCACTTGAGCAAGAAGCTGTTGCTTCAGAAAAGATTACACAGAGGTTTGACGTCAATTTTGCTTTGACCACAAAGCGCGTCGTTTTGTGCATCACGTACACAGAATGATAGAAATACAGATATTGGCAAGGACTGTGTGTGGACATTCAGATCAAGTGTAAACTAACCTTCATGACTCAACGATGTGATATACTGTAATGCCAAGAAAAAAAATTTATTCATTTAAAAGATTGAATACACACTTGGAGTTGAATGTATTCTTAGTTAGTAAAAATGTCTAGGATTTAAAAAAAATAGGGTTTCAAGAACTCTTACTATTCTTTGGTGGTCTGTCTGAAGAAACTGTGAAAAATACACATACAAATAGGACAAATCTTCCAGTCAAAGGCTTCCAAGCAGAGTTTTTTCTTTTTTTTTTTAAAGATTCAAGTATGTTTGGTGTTTCTGAGAATCCATCCAACCCAACCATTAATCCGATATTCGTTACTTCGTCTTCAGGAACCTATTCATCCTGGTCAGGGATGAGGTAGATCAAGCCTATCAAAGAAGCGTTAGGTACATAGTACATCATTGCTGAAATTCCAGTCCATGACAGAGACCCAATTTATTCGTTCACACCTTGGGAAAATTTAATGTAGCCCATCTACCTACCAGGAGAAGTGAGAGGAATCCAGAGGAAGCTCCTGCATCCATTAGAAGAAAGTATCTCCACAGAATTCCAAACAGACAATACAGTAGATGCCAACATTCCATCCCTAACCATTATATTATATTAGTATCAAGGTTGTTCACAGTTCACAGGTCGTTCACAGGGTTTCTCACACTACTAAAACCTTAACTTGTGATTTTACTCACACAGAAACCCGACCGGTGAGCTGCCACTGTCCCCATGACTAATGGATATTAGAGTAAGTCAGCCTTCCTTCCACATGCCAAATAGTTTCCTGACTTCAAAGTGTCCAGTAATGCTCAAAATTGACCTTGCAAACTGTGACTTTTGGTTAATAAGACACATCTGAACTTAATGTACAGAAATCCTAACTAGTGAGCTACTACTTTCCCCCATGACTAAAGGTTATCAGATGGTGCCAGCCTTCCTGCTGTCACTTATTTAAATGGCTTCATGACTTCAGAGTGTGGTGGAATCTTAAAATGATCCAAGCAAAAAAAAAAAACTGAGGGTCCATCCAGCGTTACCATTTGGGTTTTTTCTTTGGGGGTGGTGGTGGATTACATAACGCTCTTGGACATAATGTTCTGTTTTCGTTAACAAAGTCAATGCAGTTCCTGAAAAATGTTCAGAGACCTTTAAAACACAAGATGGTTATATAACACCTGAAAAAGAACCTTCACCAAAGCTTTCTTTTATGAACTATTATTTTGTAACTATGAGCTATAATTTCAGGAATATTTTGTTCTCTTATGGAAAGATCACCAAAGTTCACTTTCAGGTTTTTTTTTTTTTGCATATAAACATTACAGTCAGTCTGCTTGGCGAAACATTTACACTACATAAAAATTGCGTTCGATAGACTACAATAGGTTTCAAATATTTCACAGGGAATGTGGAATGCAGTAAATATTCTGTACTGATGATGCACAGTCAGTCTCATCATAGTTACAGGTTTGTATTAGGATGAACTTCCAACGGAATCATCTGGGGTTATTGCGAGGTTTCCAAGAGGTATGAATTAGATAAAGGTTACCGAAACGTTCTCTAAACCGTTGTACTTCAAAAGTTATGGAAACAGTAGGGGGCGGTTCTTTGAACCGTAATGCACAAAGAAACTGTAGAAAAATCTGGACTGAATAACAAAGTAGAAACTAAATAAGATCATTTCTGGCTTTAAAGGTTAGAAAGCTATTAGTGCTCAGATCCCAGAAGCCAAAACTACAGAAACACGCATCTTCACATGCTATTATTCTTATAAGATAAGATAAGATAAGATAAGATACGATATTCTTTTATTCGTCCCACAATGGGGAAATTTCTCTGTTACAGCTGCAAAAATATATATATATATAAAAAGAATAAAGACATAATATAATATACTGTATATATACAGTAAAAACAAAAATGTATAAAAAGAGTAGTGGTTACACTGAAGACATATTGAACATAGGTAATATTGCACATTTTCCAAAAGTTCTGTTATTGCACATGATTAAAATACTTTGTTAATTGTTACTTTAGAGAAGTTAACGTACATTACGAGGGGTAAAGTACAGCAATTTGAAGAGATGTGGGCACCTTTCATTGATTTCCTTAAGAAATAAGAAGATGCATGTACAGTAATAAGGTTCTGAGTGTGACATTTTTTTATTTTTTTATTTTTCTGTTCTATTTTGTTTTATTTTAATTGCTGCTGTTTTGATCAACATATTTGGAAGGTTTTTGTATTTTATTCTCTTTTTGGTTATCCAATTTTTGTTATTTGGTTATTGGTTATGGTTAGTATTATTGGAAAATCAATAAAAAACATTGTTGAAAAAAAATACTTTGTTAATTAAGTGTTTATTATTGCAGTGAAACAGTAATAACATGGTGACTGGTTCACCATAATGGTTATCACCATTACCGTTACCTTTAACGTTGCTTTTTTTACAAACAGTCCCGATACAAGATTCTCATTTCGAGAGGTTAAAATGTGTTTTGTCGTTGTGCAGACCGAGTTCAGAGATGGTGACACAAATCCTGTTGACTCTGCTGTGTGTTCGATTTGAAATGAAAGGGCAGGCTGCCAACTGTAATTACGAATGATCACATGGCATGAATCACAGAGGAATTACAGTGATTTTTATACACGGCCCTCTTTATTTCGGGGGAACCAAAAGTAATTGGCTGCCTCATTGTTTCTTGGGCAGCTGGGTGTGGGTGTGGTGAAGCTAACAAAAGGTCTCTAGCTGATTGTGGATGGATCTGGAGGCTGCTGCTAAACAACACGAGGACCACAGCAGTGTGAAGTGCAGAAATGAGATGAAGAGAATTATGAGACTGAGATACAGTATGTGAGAGAAATAAAGCAAGAACTTAGTAAGGAAAAGAACATCTAGCAAAATGCTACACCTTTTTTAAATGGTTATCAGCCACAAATTCCTTTCACTGTCTGTTTAATAAGCACATTTGGAGGTTTGTAGCTTGAGACAGACAATAAAACTTATTAATGGCACAACCCCAATGCAATTAAACACTTGGCTGACGTGCTGAAATGATGCTGGGCCTGGATTGACGCGTTCTTCATTTTTATATTTTTGTGGGGTTTTTTTATGGCTTCTTCTTGTATGTCTTTAACTGCGGATTTGCATTTTCACCAAGTACCGAGTTCATGTGTGTTCAAAACGAATTTGTACAGATTGAGAAACACAGCTACAGTTTTTACCAGTGGCGTAACCATGAATTAATTTCAGTTAGAGAAGAGAAAATATAAATAAATACATAAAACAACTCCATGATCTGTACAATTACCTTGACAAGTGTGATGCATTAATGGATTTTTTCCTGGATGCCAGACAGTAGTAGGAGTAGTGATGACATTTAGAGCGTGTTATTTAATCACGTAAAGCATGTTCTACTGTCAATCTCACCGTATTAATAATGTCTCCACTGGTAATAGGAGGAAATGATGTTTTAATCTGATAAAACCAGAGATACTTTTCTATTTTTTATCGCTGCATTAAACCTATGCCGGCTGTCAGCTTGATATCCATGAGCTTGGAGTGTATCTAGCTATAAGAGAAAGAAAAAAATGCTTAGACTAGTTAATCTTGTTTATAGCAGCTGGTCAGCAACAACATAAAAATATACAACAAGGGCTGTGTTTGGCTGATATCAGGTGTATAATGGGGGCAGTGGTGGCGCAACTGGTTAACAGGATCAGAGGATCAGAGGATCGGGGTTCAAGGCCCAGTAAAGCCAAGCTTCCACTGCTGGGCCCTTCAGCAAGGCCCTCAGCCCTCCCTGCTCCAGGGGCGCTGTATCATAGCTGCCCCTGTACTCTGACCCCAACCTCCTCAGTATGTTAAGAAAAGAATTCCACTGTGCTGTAATGTATATGTGGCGATAATAAAGGCTTCTATGCCCCGTTTCAATTCAATTCAAGTTTATTTGTATAGCGCTTTTACAATAGACATTGTCTCAAAGCAGCTTTACAGAACATAAACATAGAGCAGAAGGTAAACATAAGGAATAATAAAAGAAATAAGGAATAACAAAAGAAAAAGAATTAACAGAATAAAAAATTCAAGATTATTATTAGATATATATAGTTCACAATCTGTATGTATTTATGCCACTATGAGCAAGTCTGAGGTGACTCAGGCAGCAGTGGCAAGGAAAAACTCCCTTAAATTGGTAAAGGAAGAAACCTTGAGAGGAACCGGACTCAAGGGGGAACCCATCCTCATATGGGTGACACTGGGGGTGTGATTGTAATATACAGTCAGTTAAATGTTGTATTGGTGTAAGGATCATGGACTTCAGATTTCCTTAGTATCACAGAGTCTAACGAGATGTCTCAGGATTCTTAGAGTCGGCCTCGGCTCAGTGGACGTCCAAAGGCTTCGTCCCACAGAGGACGTTGGGAGCTGGTACAATGTCTGGATGCCTCGGGATGGGTACAAAGAGAGAAGCAGTGGAGCGGGATTAACATATCTGCTGTTCATAAAAATGTGCAGGTCTGATGTACTGGTGCATGATATTATGGGATGTATTATGTGTACGCCTGACTAAAGAGATGAGTTTTTAATCTACATTTAAACTGGGAAAGTGTGTCTGAGCCCCGAACACTATCAGGAAGACTATTCCAAAGTTTGGGAGCTAAATAAGAAAATGCTCTACCACCTTTAGTAGACTTAGATAGTCTGGGAACTACCAGAAGTCCTGAGTTTTGTGATCTCAGAGGGTGTGAAGGATTGTAACATGTTAGAAGACTAGTTAGATACATGGGAGCTAAACCATTAAGAGCCTAAGTAGCAGCAGTTCTTTCACTTTCGATCTACTAGTAACAGTACATCCCTCTAAATGGAAGTTAAGTTGTGAGAGTTTCTGTGCACTGGTTTTTGGACCTATAAGTAGTATTTCTGTCTTATCAGAGTTTAACAACAGAAAATTGCAGTTCATCCAATCGTTTATCTCTCTAAGGCATTGAGTTAATTTGGACACTGTGGCTATTTCATCTGGTTTTGAAGAGATATATAACTGTGTGTCGTCAGCATAACAATGGAAACTAATCCCATGTCTTCTAATAATGTTCCCTAATGGAAGCATGTATATCGAGAAAAGCAGAGGTCCTAGAACTGATCCTTGAAGGACCCCGTAATTAACTGGTAATAAACTGGAGGATTCACCATTTAATTCTACAAAATGGTATCGGTCTGACAGGTAGGATCTAAACCAACTTAAAGCCTGACCATGAATACCTGTGTAATATTGTAAGCGATCTAGAAGAATGTTGTGGTCTATAGTGTTGAATGCAGCACTAAGGTCAAGAAGAACTAATAAGGACATACAGTCTTCCAAAGCTAAGAGCAAGTCATTTGTAACTTTAACAAGTGCTGTTTCTGTGCTGTCATGGGGCCTGAAACCTGACTGAAACTCTTCAAGGATGTTGCTCTCCTGTAAGAAGGAGCTCAGTTGAACAGACACAACCTTTTCAAGTATTTTAGACATAAACGGAAGGTGTGAGATAGGTCTGTAATTTGATAGTTGCTCACCAGCTTTATGTAACACTTCTTTCAGTAGTTTAGTTGGGATGGGGTCTAGTGAACATGTTGTTGATTTAGCTGTAGTAATAAGTTTATCTAACTCTTCCTGTCCTATACTTGTAAAGCTCTGTAAAGCCTTAGCTGAGATTGTGTCACTAGTTGCTCTCATATGTTGAGCGTCACCTATTTTATTCCTGATACTTTCGATTTTATCAGTGAAGAATCTCATAAATTCATAAATTCTATTCTATCTATTCTATAATTATTTGACTCCCAGTCAGTCTCGATATAGTTACATGTCTGTACTAGGATGAACCTCTTCTGAACCGTATGGGGTTAGTACAAGGTTCCGGAATATTCGCAAAACCGATGTGCTTCAAAGGTTATGGGAACATTAGGGGGAGTTTCTTTGAACCATAATGCACAAAGAAACATGGACATGATATTTCTGTAGAAAGAAAACTTTACTAACCCTGAATAACAAAGCAGAAACTAAAAAAAAGGTCATGTCTGGCTTTAAAGGGTAGAAAGCTATTAGTACTCAAGCTACTGGAGCCTAATATCTGCTCTAATATAACCCAAGCTAACAATGAATGGTTTCCAGAATGTTCCCAAAATGTTTTTCATGAATGTTTCCAGAAGCCAAAGCAACAACTTTGTTATAGTTCAAAAAGCTATTAGTACTTAAGTGTCACTGGACAGAGTGGTTCCTGCAATAATAACCCTGTGTATTTTTTATTCTAGATGCAATAACAACTCTGTAGAGGCAAATAGGGCAGTGAATATTCTGCCCTATGTTCCTCTGCAAAATCTCAGTAGTCAACCAAATGAATAGAACAAAAACGAAAGAATGACCTGCCACTCTATATTCATGTCATGTTAACCACCAAGAAACAAACATTTAGATCAGTTCAAAATACAGAAATAAGGAAATTACCCCTAGCTATGCTTCTAATATTGACATAATTGTTCCATAAGCTTGTCCTAGGCATATTGCTTGCCCGTGAACGCAAGCCAGAGTTCAATACATGGAAAACATACTGGATTATACATGACAACTCACCTTGGACCATCCCAATAACTTCCACAAGCACCTTTACATTCCTCGGTTGTGGTGTTCATCCCCGCTGCCTTAGATAATCACTTTCCATCTCGGTTGAACGAACCGTGAGCAAAGCAGACGGCCTTGTATCTAATGAGGTAGTCTTTAAGAGAAATAAAGTGCAGTCGCACATGTCCTCCCACAGGACGCAGCTCATCCTGCCAGTAATACCTCTGGACCGTGGAGAAGTGGTGACATTTTAGGTAGTGCTGCTAGGAAACGTCCAGAAACAACATCCTGAGATCAGACATTTTGCTTGGCGATCTCTTGAGATCACGGAATATGATCACAATAAACGCATGACCTATTCAAGTATCTTGCCTCTTTATCTATTAGATAGTAAAAAGGTATTATTTGGTTTGTCTGTATTGTATAAGATGTACCATGAGGTGAACATGTTTCTATTAAGAGGGTGAAGATTAGCTGGGGAAAAGGTTAGCTAGAGATAATCAAATTGAATTACATAATGTCTGTAAACTCTATTTCATTGTGATGTGTTTATTAATCCCGTTCAGGGACATCGTGGATGTAGAGTCTGTCCCAGGAACATTGGACACTTTAAAGCTTTAAAATATTAAGGGATGTATAAAAGATTTCAGGCTGAAAAAAACAACAACAAAAAAAGCAATGGGGAGCACGGTGGCTTAGTGGTTAGCACGTTCGCCTCACACCTCCAGGGTTGGAGGTTCGATTCCCGCCTCCGCCTTGTGTGTGTGGAGTTTGCATGTTCTCCCCATGCCTCGGGGGTTTCCTCCGGGTACTCCGGTTTCCTCCCCCGGTTCAAAGACATGCATGGTAGGTTGATTGGCATCTCTGGAAAATTGTCCGTAGTGTGTGAGTGTGTGAGTGAATGAGAGTGTGTGTGTGCCCTGTGATGGGTTGGCACTCTTTCCAGGGTGTATCCTGCCTCGATGCCCGATGATGCCTGAGATAGGCACAGGCTCCCCGTGACCTGAGAAGTTCGGATAAGCGGTAGAAAATTAATGAATGAATGAATGAATGAAAAAAAGCAATTGAACGGAAATTCATCAACACTGACATTTATTTACTGATTACATAATATAATTATCATAAATTATATATTATTATATTACATAATGACATAATTATAATTATAAGGTTAAGACAATCTAGTTCCTGTTGTCGCTAGCCATATAACAGCTACAAACTTCTGTTCTTAACGACTGTTCTTTCTTAAAATTAATTTTAAAAACGTAACATACATATTAATTTTTCAATTAAACTCAGTTTGTTTGTATAGCACTTTTAGCCATTCACATTGTCTCAAAGCAGTTTTACAGAAGCATAAAAACAGAAACAATGTTAAAATTAAGGTACTATTTATCTCTAACATCCATCCCTATCTCTAATGAGCAAGTCTGAGGCGAAGTTGTCGAGGAAAAACTCCCTGAGATGATATGAGGAAGAAACCTTGAGAGGAACCAGACTCAGAATGGAACCTCATTTGCGTGACACTCGACAGGAAATACCAGAAATGTAAATAATGTCCTTTCACAATAGTTTATATTTGTGCAACCGAGAGGTCCTGAGGAAATAATGGGTCAGCGAATATAATATGGCATTAGCAAGGGATTGATAAGTAACACCCACGTCGTTTTCTTTTAACCAATCCAGAAATGGCTTCAGAATACTGAAATAGTGTCTGAGGAAAGGCAGTGACTGTAAATATGTGTTCACATCTGAGCTTTTTGAGAAATCCTCCAATCCGAAGAGCATTTGCTCTCTCTGCTGGCATTGACGGGTAAAGTGAGGATAGCTGCCGAGTCTCCTGTAGAGAAGTCGAGGAGAGCGTGTGAGTGTGAGTGTGTGAAGATTCCTGCTGATGGTAAGAATGGAAAATATCTACTGTTTCATTTTAAAGGAAACAAAAACTCTGGAACAAGAACAGACGGATGTCTAGACTGACTGTTTACATGTACATATAAGGCATAAGAAGGTCTGTTTATCTGAATGTACAAAAAATATACAATATGATGATACATGTACTGAAGATTTTCATTTTCATGATGCCAAAGGAATAGTACAAGAAAAATTAGATATGTCGAATGTTTCCCTAAATCCATTTAGGACAAGATTCTCTTTCAAGTTTCTGTACATACATTTTCCAGAAAATTAACACATAAAAATGATAACATTTCTTATTTATTAACCTTATAATGAATTAAAGAGTTACTAAAATAATGTAAAAAAAATGAAATAAAAAATTTCCATCTATTAATTATTAGACTTGGTTATGTGGTGCATCTACCTTGTGTATATGTGATTAGATTTTCAGCTTTAGGTTGGATTTCTCTGGAATCTCTAGTCAACGGTGCTTCCTGAAACATGTTATGATGGATAGTGTATCATAGCATCCTGCATATAGAAGCTAGATATTAGAGTCAATTGGAGTTTAATGGGAAAACACTGCTCTAATTCAACAAAGCCACTCCATATATCCTTAACCCATATTTATTCATGAATCGACGACTTTCCTGCCGAGAACCCACAGAATCATAAGGCAGCGAAGACTCGCTCCAGGCAATGTCAGCTTCTATGCAAATGAGGTCTGTGTGCGGTGGTTAAACCTCCACAACTTATTCATCAGAAATTAACCATAATTTAACCCTGAGCTTGTTCTCAGTTAATCATTTGTAATTGCGCAACTCTGAGGCAGCCCCAGATGTAATTCAGCCTCAGCTGAGGGAGGAAATGAAAGACATTACAAACACTGAACAAATTTAGCAAACACAGGAATATTGCTTTATGGCAGAAACCCTCAATGACACTTCCTATATTTTAAGCAGTCAATCGTGTTAAAAACCTTTGCTATAGACAGTTTTGAATTGCACAATTACAGTGTAGATTCCTTCTGATTTGTGAAATCATAGCATGCATTGCAAAAATGAATTGAACTCAATTATTAAAAGTGTATTTAAATCATTTTAGGGTCATTTTTGATATTTTTACCAATACACGGTGTAAACAAATGTACGATTTTATGGCCAGAAATCCGGTATAAAATTTGGTAAATGTGAAAAACAACAAATTCTTAAAACCAAGATTACTTTCATATGAGCTGAAGAAACTGTATTTCTTTGGCTAATTTCTTTGGCTAATTAAATGCAGTCATTTCTGAAAAAATATTAATCATCATTTTAATGAAAAATGATGCTCTAAATGGATCTGATCAAAAACGGTTATGAAATCAAGTGATTAAAATTTACCAGATTATTTCTAAACGATTTTGGTTTGCCAATACTGATAATACAATCTTGTTGCTATAGTAACCGCTCATTTGCAGCAACATCCGTGGTAAAGCAACATTACATAACATTTTGTATGAGAAAGCAAAGAAACAAATGAGAAATAAAACTTCTGAGGAAGGATGTGATAGTACTAGTTTGATGAGAACTGAGACAAGGAGCACACAGTAATGATGGAGATGAAGAAAGAAATTACCACATTACCATCATGTACAGCATTTTAGACCTATTGTTCTTCCATGAAGCACACAAACATGAGATCACTAGGACAATACCTCTACAGGAAGATAGCGTCGTCTTGCTTTCAATACCATCTTTGCCCCTGAGATAATAATGAGGATGCATGCTTACTGAACAGTTATCATTACAGCCAGCTGTTTGGGGGCAATTTTGCATTGATTTGGGATCAGTGTGGTACCAACAGCAGCTGTGTTTGTCTATCTATCTATCTATCTATCTATCTATCTATCTATCTATCTATCTATCTATCTATCTATCTATCTATCTATCTATCTATCTATCTATCTATCTATCTATCTGTCATCTTGCAGTTATGCTCTATCCTTCACATACAATGCTTACCCCAGTTTACCCCCGTTTACATATATTATCTCTACATACACTGTAAATTTCTTGTTGTAAATATATAATCAAATATTTTTAGACATATTGTACAGATCTAGCACATATTCTAGCACATATTCCTGATAGATCTAGCACATCCTGTATTCCTATGCACATAATGTTCTAATGCACGTATGACCTGCCGTAGCTTTATTTATTGTCATGCATATACTGTATTTGCATATATAGCTAACACATATCCCTATGCACATAATCTATCTATCTATCTATCTATCTATCTATCTATCTATCTATCTATCTATCTATCTATCTATCTATCTATCTATCTATCTATCTATCTATCGGTCATCTAAAGAGGATTAGACCACATTCTCATTTTTTTCAGGCCATGTTGTACACTTTATATAGCTATATATATATGACTTCTACAATCTTGATTAAATATACAAAAGTAGACTAAGCTAATAAAAAAGACTTTGCTTTCCTCCAACCTGACTTTCTTTTCTCCATCGATGTCAGTTACTTCTTGTTCTCAGTGGCAGCAACAAGATGGCAAACACGTCTCCTAATCGTTATTGTAATTATTTAATCCTGGAACACTATCTCTTTGTGTTTTCTATTGTTGATATTTAATTAAAGTCATATTCTAGCATCTAGGGGCCAAGCTTTGACAGTCAGAGGAGGTACACATACTATACTGTACACATCTCTCAATCTCTCTCTCTCTCTCTCTCTCTCTCTCTCTCTCTCTCTGTGTGTACTATATCAAAACAAAAATCCCTAATTCATATAATTCTTGTCCCATTTATTTGATCTCATATTTAATACCAAATGCTGTAATTCAGTGTAAGTGTTATTATTCTTTGTTTTGTTGTATTTTCTATTCATTCGTTCATTCATTTTCTACCGACCCATCGCAGGGGGCACACACACACTCTCATTCACTCACACACTCACACACTACGGACAATTTTCCAGAGATGCCAATTAACCTACCATGCATGTCTTTGAACCGGGGGAGGAAACCGGAGTACCCGGAGGAAACCCCCGAGGTACGGGGAGTGTATTTTGTATTCATGATAAAGTGAATTTCAATGACTAATTTTACACATGGAGAAACAAAGTACTATTACCACAAGAGTAGAAAATCTACAGTTAAAACTGTCCACATAGACATATTAAATTTGTTTAAAGTTAAAGTTCTACAACTTTTTCGTTCTTTGTGGTTTTTTTTTTTTAAAGACTCGAAACCTTGAATTATCCGTTGAAATGTAATTATCAAAGTAATAGCATAAATCTCTACGTGAAACCCAAGCTTACTTAAATTTCAGAATTTTTGTTTTTTCAGGATTCACTCTTCATATCAGTGAAAGGAAATGCCAAGCCCAGAACACAATACACATTCAACAAGGTGTCAGATTTATTAGTAGTGTCATCTATTTTGACAAACAACAATCTGTGTTCAATCCTGCAACTCCTTGGGTATCTTCCTTTCAAGCATCTTGGGACTTTTTTGCTAACAGGCTACAGATGATAAATAATAAATAACATCTTCACCGTGCGTGAAGCACAAAACCAAAGCCCTTGTGTGTTTGTTTTTACCTGCACATTCTTACTGGAGTACATTTACACACACACACACAAGCCCAAGATTAGAAATCAAAGACAATAACCTTATCCAAATATTTATTAGGTTCATAAATCATATCTCACACACCAGTATCCTGTAGGGAGATACGAGACGGTTATGAGCAACAGGGAAATGTACTATAAAAATTTTATGATGCCGTAGAGTCCAGAAATGGACAGCAGACATTACAATAAGCAATATACTCCTCATAGTTCTCCAATAAACATGTTAAGTAATGACAGCTAATTTCAGTCAGGACCAGATGAATTGCGGTAAGGTTGACAAGATAATAGGGCTTTTCTGCTGTAAGATTTGAAGAATTTCATTAAAAACAAGGTATCATGTTTTATTGTTATTCATTTCTTAGCTTTTTATTGATTCCTTTCTTTGTTGAGGTATGAAAGGTTTAGTGGTCTTGTCGTTTCCTGAATTGAAGTTAAAATGCGGTAATATAGAAAGCCTGATTTATTTTTGTGTCTATGTGTGTGTGTGTGTGTGTGTGTGTGTGTGTGTGTGTGTGTGTGTGTGTGTGTGTATGTGTGTGTTTGCTTTATAGTCTTTTTTTCCCCTTTCTCTCTCAACCTATTGTTCATTTTTCCCAGAACCAAATAACCTGCAAATATTAACATGGAACAGGTGAAAGAGCGAGTTCTATTGACCCAAGTATTGCCTGCTATTACAGATCCTTTATCTCAATGCTGAACAAACTGTGACTCTGTGCTTAATCTCCACCCAATCATACCGAACAGTCCAGGTGAAGGGTCCTTTTTTTCACACACCGTTCAATATGCCCAGTGAGTGCGTGTCTTTAATTCCGGCTGAAGAAGCAAGCACAAGAAAACATATTCAAGGCTGGGCATTCATAAACCATAGGCCTTCTGTTTGCAAAAACTCAATATATGGCTATCGTGTGTAAACATTGGGTTGTATATGATGTCTTTCTTCTCGTATTGTGGAATCATAAATCTCCCATATGAGGTCCGGTGTCCAAGCCCTTATCTTATGCAGGAAACATATGGACATTACTTACTGTACATACAGACATGTTGAAACATGTTGATTCAGCTATGGTAGCGCTGGTTTGCGGTTAGCAACCAGACTTTTACTGTAAATCCCACGATTGTGTTTGGTCTGACTACAAGGTTCTTCCTCATCTTATAAGATATCCAAGAAATAAATAATCTCCAAAGAGCATTTTCCACTGACCCAAGAGTTGCCGAAATGTTTATTCCGATTGCTGTGGCTTGTTCCTTTGGGAATTAAAATAAAAATTCAGATGGAATCCCAAAAGGATTGTCAATAACACAAGGACGTTACAAGGCATCCTCTTCCCGCCAACAATTTATGTCAAAGAACGTTAATCTCACCAGATGTTGGAAATGGGTTTTTAGTACTCTCATGCCCATCTTTTCCCAGTCTCCAACAGACAAGAACATTGCTGCTTGCTTTTATTTTGTGCCACACACCTTGCACCATTGTTGCTAACATGTTCCGGACGGCTGCCGATGACAGGTAAAAGATGAGTGGATCAAGGCAGGCATTGAAAGTGCTGAGTAACAGTGCCTTGTCCCGCCATGCAGGGCTGCGTTTGGTGATGAATCCCACCACATGCGAGACGTTGTAGGGTCCAAAGCACAGCGCAAACACCAGCAGCGTGCCCAAGGCAAGTCCAATGGCTCGAAGCTTCCTCCGTCTGCCAATGTTTGGCAAACGCGACAGGATGAGAATGAAGTTGACGTAGCAGAAAGTGCAGATGAGGAGTGGGATGCAGAACAGCACAATACACAGCTCCAAGCGTACAGGCAGCAGAATGTGCAGCTGGGCTTCTGTAAATTCCTCGTAGCACACATTCCTAGGTGGAGGACCTGTCCCAGCTGGGTTGTAGTACGGTACTATGTAGACGATGCTAAGATGGATCATGGACAGCGCCCAGAGGAAGATGGAGGCCAACACGGCATAGATGGGTCGTCGTCTCAACGAATGCTGGATGGGGAAAGCGACGCCCAGATAGCGCTCAACACTTACTGCAGTGAGAAAAAATGTACTATTGTAGATAGTCATGTAGAAGACAAAGCCTGACAACGGGCACAGGAAGTAAGGCATGTTCCAGTGCATGCCATCGACCACCTCTTGCATCTTAAACGGCAGGAAGAGAAGGAACAGCAGGTCTGAGATGGTCAGATTGAGCAGGAGTATGTCGATGGGCACTGGCTTTCTCCACACTTTGCAGCTGAACGTGTAGAAAGCCAGGATATTGCTAGGGAAGCCTGTGATGAAGGTGATAATGTAGACTGAGAGGCAAAGGATGGTCTCACACTGCTGCATGGCTTGCTTGTTAAGGCCTCACCTCATATTTTTCCAATCCTGAATATCACAGAAAAGAACAGCATTACTGTGAGTCTGGCAGATGTTGAACGATTGACGGTATTAAGGGTTGGTGTAGAAATATCAGGAGCTCGATGTGAACATGAAAAGAAGCAAAGCAAATGTGTACACAGGAGATAAAACTGAAGCCTATCCGTTGTATGCATTCAGAAACGCAAAAGGTTCGTGTTACTCGTTGTCTCTTTCTTGTCATCGTATTGGCAAAAATGCAATCTAATTAGTTCAACACAATGTAAATAAAGCACTAATCAGCTCAAATTTTGTTGATGGTAAATTAGCAAAGCAAGCGAACTGAAGAAATGTGAGTCCATATACTGTACAGTACACCATCAGCTTGTTCTGAGGAATCATTAAAGTCAACAGTTTCATTTTGTAACTTCCTTTCTACTTAACTGTTCTGTTACTGTTCATAGAATTGATGAAATTATATTTAGATTTTGCTTGCTGCGGCTGTTTTGCGCGCTTGCCGTTGCCACTGCCACTGAAATTCTCACCAGTTGCTTTGTCGCTGCTAGTATGAACAAAAGATAATACCGATAGGAACACCAGCTGAGTAACATGGACAAACGATAAATATATGAAAACCAGACCCTCATGTGATGCTTTGTTTACTTTGCTTTTCATTCTTTCTGACACCTTTGTTGTAAGTCTAAGACTGTAATTTCATTGTGGAGAAAAACAGAGGTATGTCATAACAAGCCACAGGGTTGTTATGACATCCCTCTAAGTTTCATAGCCGGCTCTTGGAACACGGCCATGTTTCTGGGTTAGGACTGTTTTAGTGTGTTAAAGCAAACAGCTGAGATCATGAAGCCTGAGTTCCAGAGTTTATTTTTTACAATGCCATAAACACCATGATATTTATTGCTATATACATTCTACAGTACACATGCATACAGTTTATGCTCAACTGTGTCAGAGCTTCTCTTGAAAGTATTCAGATGGAATGTTCATTCAAACTCTTCAATCCAAGCTTATATACTTGTCTCAGAGCAATTAATTCATTAACTTCAGAGGAATTACAAAGGAACTATTAGAAAAGTGTGAAGTTACATAACGTAGGAAGTCTAAGGAGTTTAATATACATTTCAAATGGGTCTTTGCATAGCTAAGAGCTCATAGGTTTCTAAGGTGTATAAGTTCTAGTCGGGATCTGTTTCCAATAGAAAATGCTCTCTTGTAGGGTTCTATATTGAATTTTTAGTGGATGTGAAAGTTTTTGGCTGTGAAACGTGTGGTAAAGAGTTAAAATATTCGGGAACATTAGATTTGACCTTGTTACTTTAACATCAGTAAAATTAATATAGAAATTAATATAGTAAATGGTTTATCAAATACTTAACATACATCACTAATTGATATCTTATAGGGAAATACTCTCTTATAGCACGTTTCAATGTTCCCTCAAAACAAGGACAAAGAACCCACCATTAAAACACTGTTTCTAAATATATACGTTAAAAATTGCTTTAAAAGACATTTTAGAAATATTGTCAATGGTTCTTTGTATAATTAAAGGTTCATAGCTTTCTAAAAAATTGCTTGAGGCTAAATTCAATCTCATTTAAAGCAATTTATTAAACTTTAATACATGGAAAATAACAAATAACTTTTTGTCCCTCTGAGGGAACCCATAAACCCTACAAAATGATATTTGTTATTTTCCATCAATTAAAGTTTAATAAATTGCTTTACATAAGATTTAATTTATTTAGTAAGCAATTTATCAGCTTTTTTTTATATAGCAATTGTTCATAGCTTTGAAATACACTGATTAATTTTGAGGGACAACTGAAAAATCCTTCTAGATTTTATATTTTTACATTTTGTATGTAAAGAATGGATAAAAATGTCATTCAATGTAAAAGTCAATAGTTACTTGTGTAATTAAGTGTTTATTGCTTCCTAAACAATATCTAAATTGGAACCATTTTTGATAGAAGAACACACTCCAGCAGAACCTCTAAAGGTTCCCTCAGAGGGAAAAGTGAATATGTTGAATAAATTAATTTTAATTAAAATACATAGTCGAGGGTTTAAAATCTCTGTGGTTCTGTATAGTTAGAAGTCGATTATCCAAGCCAGGTGATAGTCGTATTTGAAAGAAATAGTGCTGAATTCAATTGAATATTATAATAAAATAAAGTCTTTAAGCGGTTTGATGTACAGTTGTGCATTAAGGTGCTTTAAAACATCCAACACTCAAACTTCAAGTCATGTAGTTTCATTGTAATTTAGTCAATGTGACGATGGTTCTTTGTGCAGTTACGGGATCATAGCTTCCTAAATCCTAAAAAAATTCTAGTAAGGAATGTCTAATGATTACATAAACCTTTTGCATAAAATGTTTTTTTTTTCCACAGATTTAATAATACAGGAAAAGTAAAAAGTTTTTTTTACTCAAAGAATCATTTCCACAGGAAATGAAGCCATCACTGGTATTTGTTAAGCAGGTTTATGCATCTTGCTTAATATTCTCTGTAAAATTCCAAATCAATTCCATTTAAATACAATAAAGATTTATTAAAACACTTTCTGAAGTGTTACTAATTCTTTACTTTAAATTGCTGCATGAATAAAAAACAAATGTACAGTATGGATCTCACTCAAGAGTCCCACTTTTCTCCTACGCATTTCCTTTTTCGGGGAAAATATAATGAATCAGACCGAAGCTCTATTTATAAAAGCAGTTACCTTAGGACGTCTTCACGTACATTCCCGCCTTGAGGAGCCAAAGATTGCACAAGGCAAAAAAATTAAGACTGATGTAATACTCCTTCAGTGCTGTGGTCAGTTCATAGAACTGTAACTAGGAAAAAAAAGAGGAGTGGAGCTTATCTCAACACTGTTCAGGGTCTATCTGCCTCCTGCTTCGTCACTGTCCTCGCCTCGATGTTTGCTCTCACCATTTGATCATGGAAAATTAATAAGCCAAACTCTCTCTCCATTCTGTGAGGATACATCCCTTCTGTATGTTATTATGTCTGTGAGAAGTGTGTGTGTGCGTGTGTGTGCGTGTGTGCGTGTGTGCGTGTGTGTGTGTGTGTGTGTGTGTGTGTGTGTGTGTGTGTGTGTGTGTGTGTGTGTGTGTGTGTGTGTGTGTGTGTGTGTGAAACGTGTGCAGGTCAGTCGTTACAGACAGCCATGGCTCTTATCTGGAAATTCAGGTGTGTCTTGGTTAGGATAGTCAGACAGGGAAGACAGGGGCGAGTGTGTGAGCAGCTTCAGTGAGACTGGTTCCTTATCATGGTTTATGCACCTTCAGGTGTATGTCTTGATTAGGGGAGTGAGAAGGAGGGACAGAGGGAGAGACAGTAAACGTGTGTGTTTTGTGTGTGTGTGTGTGTGTGTGTGTGTGTGTGTGTGTGTGTGTGTGTGTGTGTGTGTGTGTGTGTGTGTGTGTGTGTAATTATGTGTTTGTATTAATTAGGAAATTTAGATGCATTGAACAGAGACAGTAAGAATTAACATTTGTGTGTGTGTGTGTGTGTGTGTGTGTGTGTGTGTGTGTGTGTGTGTGTGTGTGTGTGTGTGTGTGTGTGTGTGTGTGTGTGTGTGAGATTTCTCTTATTTCATCTGCACTACTCCTCTGTAGCACAGGCCTCACTTTCCCCTTTTCCACAGCAATGACCTGTCCATATTTTTATCCTATCACTACATGTCGTGTATAAACACAACACAGTGACATCATTTTCTTCTCTGAATGAAAGTTTTACACATTATTCTGTAACTCCTACTCTGGGAAATCCCTATCTGGGAAATGCAGGTGTGTCACAATACTGTGCAGCTCAATGCCAACACGCTGACTACACCGAACAAACATTCAGGAAACCGAGGCTGACGTGCGATGATTGTATACCACGGTTACAATATAATGGTTATAAGAGTTTCTGTTAGCATTCTGAATATATTTTTTGTTTTTTTTACTCTAATACCACAACAATTTAGCAGTGTTTGATTCATTATTCATCACGCATCTTGTTGGAATGGCAGAAAACTTCACGTTAAAACGTGTCCGTACTGGAGACTTCTTCCATCATCATTAAATAACCATCTACAGAAATCTTCACTACATCAATGATTACATTACATTCTTTGTTTTTTTTAACCGCTTATTTTTAGTTTAAGGTTCTATGAAGAAACTGTAATACAAAGTTGCTTTCTTAATTTAGAATCACTGAATCGTTTAGACTTAATGTAATATAGATTTATGCAAACGAGTTCATTATATAATTGATATAATGATAAGTATAATAAGTGATCGAGCTGTTTGGGGAATGGAGTATCTGGATACTGTAGCTCAAAACATTTTCTTTATCATTTTAGAACACTTTTCAACTCGTTCATAGCTTAAACAAATAAATCTAAAAAACATCAACCAGCAATATTTTGAAAATCAAAAACAAAAGTGCATTATTTATTTATTTATGTATTTATTTATTTATTTATTTATTTATTTATTTGTTTGTTTGTTTGTTTGTCTGTCTGTTTGTTTTTATTTGTTTGTTTGTTTTATTTATTTGTTTTTATTTATTTGTTTATTTATTTGTTTATTTATTTGCTTGTTTGTTGATTGATTGATTGATTGATTGATTGGTTGATTGATTGATTGATTGATTGATTGATCGATTGATTGATTGATTGATCGATTGATTGACTGATTGCATTCTGGCAGTGGGGGAAGAATATTTTATTGTGCAATGCCAGCTGTGCTTGCAAGCAATGAGCACACTGTGCTTCACATACAATTAAAAAAATGTTTAATTTAGGGAATATTGACTCATTATTACTTTTTAAGATTGTTCATGTATTCTATATATCTAATCATTATATAGACCATAATGACCTCTGGGGGGGCACGGTGGCTTAGTGGTTAGCATGTTCGCCTCACACCTCCAGGGTTGGGGGTTCGATTCCCGCCTCCGCCTTGTGTGTGTGGAGTTTGCATGTTCTCCCCGTGCCTCGGGGGTTTCCTCCGGGTACTCCAGTTTCCTCCCCCCAGTCCAAATACATGCATGGTAGGTTGATTGGCATCTCTGGAAAATTGTCCGTAGTGAATGAGAGTGTGTGTGTGCCCTGTGATGGGTTGGCACTCCGTCCAGGGTGTATCCTGCCTTGATGCCTGATGACGCCTGAGATAGGCACAGGCTCTCCGTGACCCAAGAAGCTTGGATAAAGCGGTAGAAAATGAATGAATGAATGAATAATGAGCTCTGGGAGATGGACTTCGATGCTGATTTGATGTGTACATGCAATAGGATTATGATTTATGCTTATCAAATATATGAATTCAAATTTTGCTTGAACAAAATCTGATGTAAAACCGAGAGTAGCTTCTACATTTGCATCTCTAGTCGTAGTTACATGATGCTTTTACGTCCTACAGGCTCACAAATGATGATTGATGATGACAGTGCCTTACTTCTTGGTTATTAGTTAGTTAACTATTGATTTCAGGCACTAATCCTGACTTTTACATGAACCACCTTAGAAAATCTGAATGTAAAGTAATTGCATTTTTGTTGAAGAAACCTTTAAACAATTTGTGGTTGTGTGTACAAAAAGAGAAACATTGGTACAATAAGAGAAAAATGGGGTTAGCAACTGTAATTTTTACAACAATAAATTATTAAACAGTTAGAAAAGATAAAAGTTAAAATAACAGTATCAACATCAAGAAGAAGAAATATTAGGAAAAGAATAATAAGAATAAGAATGTTACTATTTATATAAATAAATAAATTATTATATTGATTTTGGTGAGAATAAAAAAAAAATACATTTTTAACTTCATCACATTGTCCCTAAAGGTTTTTACTCAGGGCTCTGATTTGAACTCCAAACCTTCTAGACATAGAGTATGCCATAAATATATCATAGCTGTACTGCAACCAAGAACAAGTTTACAATAATTGTTGTTATCGATTTAAAAAAAAATTGCACCATTAAAAAAACAATTAAAAGAAGCTTAACTCGGTAGGTCAGGTCATGTTGATTAAAATGTTTCATCATATATTTATATGTCTATAAATTTATATGGAATTATTTATTCGTCACTAGATTACAATATTGATTTTACAATAAAGCAGAGATATATTTATATAAAACAGCATTCATTCATCCTGGCTGAGGATTTGGTATAGAAGAAAAGCTTAAAATGTCACTGAATTGTAGTTTAATATTATATTACAAAATAAAAAAAAAAAACAATGAAAAATGAAGACAGACATTCGGATCCGATACCAATTCAAGGCAAATGAAAGACAGCGTATTAACTAATGCGCCGTTTTTGCATTCCGAGCTAATGTATGCTAATTTATATCACATTTATAATTTTATGCTTTTTTTCTAGCCTTGAGTTTTGTCCACCTGTATATACCGTGTGATTAATACAATGTTAACACTCAATAGTCACTTATGACACTACAACATAAGTTAAATCAAGCTGTATGAATAACTTATGAATCTAAAATATTTCATTGATTTTACACATCCAAATGACACATATGGAAGAGTTGAAACAACATTCACAGTTACGTTACAAGAACATTCACAATACATTCACTGTTCATCACATTCTACTTTGTTGTCCACAAAAATGCTACCAAAAAAAAAAAGAACCCCAAACTACAAATGGTATATTTTACATTTCCCATCATGCTGTTTGGGTATTTACAGTAAGTCCTCCACTATGATTGCAGTAAAGACCAAGCGCGTTGGATTGATCTCTATCGATGAACATCGGATTGATATGAGTAAGAGGAAATTGTTCAAAACACAAGTGGGCAAAAAAGTGTGGGTTCATACTGTATTTTCAGACATTAGTAAAGCCAGAGCTGAAGACAATGGTAGTTCAGTTCCTGGGTCATTATCAGCTTTTCTTAGACATGGCTGTACACATTGACTTCTCTAGCTATAGAAGTCCACTCACTGAGCATCTGTGGATAGACACGAGCTTCTATGCTGCACACTTTCAGTTCAGCCACCATGTCACATTCAAGGCATTCAATGCATTGTAGGGATCGGAACGTCCTAAAATTGTGTCCTTTTAAGGCACTTAATTAGTTTAATTTTTGTTAGTTGTATAGAATAAGCTGGAAATTTTCTTTTGTTACTTTCTTTGCTGTTGTTTATCGACCCTTTTTTAAAGTTTGTAAAATTTAAAAGTTGTTCGACCCTTAGAAACATTAACGCCTTGTTCGGTTACAGATTTTGTGGTTCTACACAGTAGAGTCATTGGAACTCTGTGTACTTTCTTCGGTTGCAGTACAGTTTAACTGCGGACATTTGGCAAATCTCCGGCGATAGGAAGTGTGCATCCGATGTCTCGGTCCTCGTAGAAGTTGTTTTAAAGTCCCCCGGAGTGCTGAAGAGGAGAAATAAAAAATGAGGGGATCCAAGCAGGCATTAAATGTGCTGGTGAGCAGTGTGTACACCCTCCAGTCAGGACTATACCATCCGATAAAACCTACAACATGGGACACATTATACGGCATGAAGCAGATGATGAAGACCAGGAGGGTGGCTAAGGCAAGCCCGATGGCCCTGGAGCGCTTCTTAGGCTTGATGTTAGGTAAGCGGGAAAGAATGTGGATGAATCTGATGTAGCAGAAACTGCAGATGATAAAAGGAGTGCAGAACAGCACAGCAAACAATTCCAAGCGGACAGGCAAAAGGATCGTCAGCTGCTCTTTGCTAAATTCGTCATAGCAGACCGCCTTCTTGGACGGAAGAGCGAGAGATTCATTAGTGTGCCTGTGGTACTGCATGATGTACACGATACTGCAATGTGCCATGGAAACCACCCAGAATATGATGCTTGCGATCACGGCATATCGAGGTTGACGCTTGAGTTTGTATTTGATTGGAAAGGCCACTCCCAGATAGCGCTCCACACTGATAGCTGTTAAAAGGAAAGTGCTGTTGTAAATCGACGAGTAGAAAAAGAATCCTGAAAGTGGACAGAGGAAGTAGCTTATGGTCCATTTCATGTCAGCGGCCTCTTTCATGCGGAACGGAAGAAAGAACAGAAAGATCAGGTCCGAGATGGTGAGGCTGAGCAAGAGCACGTCGATGGGTGTGGCTCGCTGCTTCACCTTTTGAATGAAGGTGTAGAGAGCCAGCAGATTAGCCGGAAGGCCTACGATCAGTGTGATGGCATCAACTGTCAGGACCAAACCTCTCAGTTCTTCCGTCCACATGGTCAGCTTTTAAGGTAGTCTATAGAAAGAGAATTGAAATTGAAATGTCAATATTAATAGAAAGAGAAAGTATCATTTCTTTTTAAATTTCAGTTCATAACTGGTAGGTTACATTGTTGAGACCTGCAACAAAAGATACACAATTTTGTATGAAGTACACATCTACTTCATGTTAGATCTATTCCCGTAGTTACTAACACAGTACTATAACATCCATTAATACCAGCTAAAGCTGCAAATTTTGTTCTCTGTGTTTACTGAAAATAGAAAGAAACTCTCAAATGCTGAATGACAACCAATTAGCAAAGGCCCTCAAGCTAAAGACATGAAATAAAGAATCGCTCTTCATTCTAAAGCAGCTCAGAATTCAAAAAGAGGCTTACTTTTAGAAATGACTCGCGGTGCCTGTGCTTTCCAGAATGTTTTTTTTTTTGTTTGTTTTTTTTTAAGAAGCTCAGTTTATAAAAGCTCCCTTTTCACACTTTAGAAATAACATCATTTCACCATCACAGCAGAGGCTTTCAGTTCCTTAACGGTTCTTGGTATGATTCTACGTGTAGGAACATATACTGTAAGTAGAACCTTTCCTGGAAGACAAGAACCCTTACATTCTAACTGTCTAATGAAGTGCATGGTACACACTCCAAATTATTCATTATCCTGCTCTGTCTTCATCATGGATTCAGAGCCTATCTCAGGAACGTTGGGTGAGAGGTGGGAATACACTGTGACACAAACACAGGTCTATCACATGGCATCGCCTAGGAACTATTTAGACTAGCAAGTCTATTAAAGAGGGACCCTGGAGCCAGTCCTCTCCTAACTCCAATCTCTGTGCAATTATTTTCTTCTTAATCCCAACAACATGCCAAGAATTTCAATTTTATCGAAACTGCCTAGATGGATAATACAGATGCCACTGAAAAACACTGACTTTACCAGAGGCCAAAAAATGTTGGGATATTATACAATCATATGTGAAAAGAGACACTCGAGGATTTAAGTCTAGTGGCAATAAAATCATTAATTTGATTATACTGATTGATAATTTGATTTTTGTTCTGCAAGCAGAATTGCAAAAGGGTTAAGACTAAATATTGCTCAGCCTTGCTGTGCAGTCAGTGGTGCATCCAGGATTGCTCAGAAGAACCCTAAGGCTATTACACTTTTCAACAGTTCTTCAAGAGTTCTTAGAAAAGAAAAAAAGAGGCGAGGAGGCGGCGGGGCGGTGAGGTGGTTGCTAGAAAACCATGCTTAAAGGGCTACAAATAAAATATGTCTCTGACAGAGTTTAATACAACATTCTTCTTTAGAGCCTTAAGGATACCAAATTTTAATCTTCTACTCAGAATGTGGACACTAAATAGGAAGGTAAATCTTAGAACAATGGGTACTTCAATTTTGTTTTTTTTTCTGTACAATAAAAGTATCCTTCCTAATAAAGGACAGACTTTGTAGTGCAGAAGGAGTGTTCTGTTGTTCTCCATGAAGAACAACCAAAGCAACTTTAAGAGTGTAATGTTATACAGTATGTACATGTTAATAAAGCTTTGTAGACATCAGTAACATAAAATGTTTAATTAATGGTCAATTTGGGCAGCAGAAAATGTGATTATTAATCTACAGTCTTTCCAGGCATTAATTATTTAAGCTGCTAAAGTTCAGCGGTTAAAGTTTATCATCATATTAAAGTGTTTCTCTAATGGTAATAAGAACAAAGCTCTTCTGTGGAGAAAGGATACTGTAAAATGTTGTGGAAAGTTAATATAAATGCTAAATTTTCTATTCTTTTTAACAAAACCACAAGACTGTAGATTTACTCTCTGGTTAACTTTTTTAGGGACTAAAAACACTTTTATTTGAACATGTCTGTCTCAGGTAACACATGTGAGACACAGGGCGAGGGAAAGGTTTAACTTAATTTGTATTAACAGGCAAACTTTCTCTAATGCATTGTAATTCCGACTCAATTTCCTTGAGATTGCTTGCAGACGTCTTTTGGATGTAAGGATTATAATGGATGAGGTGTAGGAATTATTTTTGTATGAATGGCTAAGAAATGATGGGAAATTGTATAAAAAATGGACCAATAGTTATACTAAAGTAGACCAATTAGATCCAAGCATATCCAATTCTCCTTAATATTCCACTGTTTATCTTCAACAAGTCAAGGGAAAATTCAGATTAGGTTTGAACAGGTTTCAATAGGCAGATCACAAACTTCTGGGTTTCTGCACTTATTATCAACCATGTCAGCTTTAACAAGTCAAACTAATTTATTCAAATAGATTCGTGATAATATAAATAATGAACAAAAATAATAATGAACATAGTGCGGTGTTTGATGAACAAATCCAAGAGCTTCTTACCTTTGTTGATCCTTGTGATGTGTCTTCTTCAGATGTGTCCAACACAACTGATGAGCTCTGTATTTAATGATTTGCCTCCGATGTTGACACACACTTAAAAGAAGAAACACTTACATCCTCTTTAACTCGCCAGATGACATTGTTTGAATGTCTTGTATTTACTCATCAGATTTGCCAGACAAGTCACATGCTTCAAAATATACACATATTCCCGACAATTTCAGAAAGCGTACACGTGAACTGATCTTTGAGACTATTAAACACGTACGATAAAACAGAGATACGGGATTAGTTATATTTAATCAAAGTGTTATTAAACACATGCACATTTAATTTAATATTTAATTGCATCTTTTATTCATTTTGTGGTTCAATTGTAAAAATATGAAATCTGAAAATTCTAAAATCGTGCGTTATATTTGAAAAAGCTTTATATTTTAATAATACAAAGCATTTCCATAACATACCATCATTTATTATGAGTTGTATGGAGAAACATTTTGTTGATATAGTGAGGTTTCCTGTAAGCAAAAAATTTTTTAACATTTACTGAAGGAGTCTCTAGTATCAGAGCTAATGCGTCTGTAATTACGTTGTCCACTAGAGGGCAGTGGTTCATTAACATGACAAACTGCTTTGTTTTTGTACTTCAAGATTAAGAAAAAAGTGGCACTAAAACATATAATATCTGAGGTGTCCTTGGAAAATCGTGTACTATAATAGAAATAAAACATGACAGGATGGTAAAAAATAACTGCACTTCACCTATTTCTGCATTACATTGGCTAAATTTTGGAGAGTACATCTCTGGGACTTTTATTTTTTCATAATATTCTCTATAGCTGTTCTTTTGAGAACTACATTGAAACATCCTTGAAAGGAAAACAACGTTTTTTATCTATACTACTATATTACTCAAATTTTCTACACAACGTCACCGAAAATTAAAGAAAAAACTTGGTTAAATCCATTGGTTTACACAAATGAAATGTTGACACTAAACAAATCCATATATTCAGCAGAATTGCATCTCATTCTTGTTTGGCATGGGACATACTGTATCTCTGCATGCCATCACTGACTCCCCCAGTATTTTTTAAGAGTACACGATCAATCCATTCGGCACTGTGCCACAAACAAATGTCACACTGCATATTTTCATAGTCTTTATGGTCATTTATAGTGTGTCCATGATGCACTTTTTGTCACAACTCTACAGACCAAATGCTTTGACTTGGTCTTGCTTGGACATTTGTAAGGAAATAATTTAGTACTGTTTACACTGACTCTTCTACAGCTGCATACTGTAATGATTCATAATCCCATTATGTATCTCCCAAGGGCACAGTTTTCACTTTAGAGTCTGGTTTTTCTCAAGGTGTCTGAAGAATAAAACATAGCATATCGGGGATCATTATGAGGATGGTGCTGTTGGTTTTTTGACCAATAGAGGCCTCTGGTGGTCAGTGGAAGCCTTGCTAATAAAAATTAACCTTTTTTTTTCATCACAGTTGAATGGAAACACTTCATGAAGCTTCATCTTCTTGCCATTCCTAGATGAAGATGATCTCAAAAGACAAAGATGTAAAACCAATGTGGAAGACAATAGAAAGATCTCTTTACTCTTTAATCAAAGAAGCAGGGAAATGGTCAAAAAAAAGTAAAACATGAAGCAGGTCAAAACACAACTCAAAATAAGTGAGTAATTAAATTAAAGAGTGGATTGAATGAAACCAGTTGATCTGCTATGCCGATATGGTCAACGTACGTTGGGTGACTGAATCATCTACAAATATTTGCATCCATGCATGGCACCCCAGGGTAAGCTCTCGCAGGTTAGCCATTTATTTGTAAGAGAAATGTGAAAAGAATGAAAATGGGTTATCTTATGGGGAAAAGTTGATCAGAGGAAAAAAGGAAAAAATTTTCTACAGTCATTACACACATTGTTTCACATGAGCACTCTCCCTTAATTCATTACGTTAGACATGCATATGCTTGTTACAGGCATCTTTGGGTTTGTGATCACAATCAGAATATTTTTTCCGGCCCTTTGTGTTTAAGAAGTAGCAGGAATCTTTCATGTTGAAGAAGTAACAAGGCTCTTAGAAGTTCCTCTAATAAGCCCAGTGATCGTTCAAACACTAGATGCTTTAAGGTCTGAATTTTAAGGTACTGTGCCAATTTCAGTTCACTGAATGATGCTTGGGTTTTTTGCATAGAAATAATAAGACTCAGCGCTGATTATAGAGGCCTCGACTCTGTCCTGGTGAAGTACTGAATCCCATTACCACTGATGCCATCAGCTCTGGAACAAATACATGAAATAAGAGTTTCTTACATCCTTATCAGGATTTGATAGGAGGATAAGTGGAAGACACTGTGGTCATTTTAAACAGCTAGTGGTTTGGTATTCTAAGCTTGGTTTGGTATTCTAAGCCATTGTGAATGATGTACTCAGAGGCATGCACAATTGTTTTGTAGTTGTTTACAATGACAAAATTACTATTCAATGTAGATCATGTTCACCATGTCCTCATAGGCAATCAATCGTAAACTGGAATAGTCTGAATTTCATCAGTCTTCAGGCTTATACCTGGGATCCATCAGACATACCCAACCATTTACAGTATGATGGATGATATATGAAGCAGCACTGTGATTACCATGACCTTGTCCATGACCTTGTCCATGACCTTGTGAATGAAGGATCTGCAGTAATTCATAGGAGATACAAACTTTTGAAGAAGAGTATTTTATGGATTCACTTCTGCTCCTCTTACTTCCTGGCTCACAGTAAAACCCAGAACCTTTAAAGGAATGAAGCAGCCATCAGTGCATTGAAAGCCCTCAAGAACATGTTCAAGAACAAGAAATTCTTAATCAGAACATGCAACTGCGTTTTGTTTTTAAATACAATACATGGGACATAATGGACAGCTCTCAAACCCAATACTAAGAACTTTTACCAACACCCCACCACCTCCACCACCAACTTCCCCGATAACCTGGGCACCCTGGTATTTGGAAAACTCTTCATTTAGTCTAGAACAGTTTATGTGGGAATTTATTTAACCCTGTGAAATATCTGCTCAATCTACAACCCCATGACATTATTCTTTTTATGGCATACCCAAAGATACAGTGTCTGAACAATGTATGCCATTCACTTTTAGGTTCTCAAAAATGATTCTATTCTAACTGAAGATTAATATCAGGTAACTTTTATTTTATTTAGTAATGTACTTTACAAATGCATTATTTGGCATAATACAAAGAGTTAAATACAGGTTAATAAAATACTTTGCCATAACTAGCTTAAGAAACTGACTTTATTAAAGCTAACATACTAACATGTAAAGTAATACAATTTGATTTAGTTGGTTGACTTTTACATTACATTATCTACCACCTTTTCATGTATAGAATCACTTTTCCTATACAAGTCATCAAAACATGGATTCATTCATTCATTCATTCATTCATTCATTCATCATCAGGCATCAAGGCAGGATACACCCTGGATGGAGTGCCAACCCATCGCAGGGCACACACACACACACACACACACACACACACACACACACACACACACACACACACACACACACTCTCTCTTTCACTCACGCAATCACACACTACGGACAATTTTCCAGAGATGCCAATCAACCTACCATGCATGTCTTTGGACCAGGGGAGGAAACCGGAGTACCCGGAGAAAACCCCTGAGGCACGGGGAGAACATGCAAACTCCACACACACAAGGCGGAGGTGGGAATCGAACCCCCAACCCTGGAGGTGTGAGGCAAACATGCCAACTTCTAAGCCTTGTGCCCCCAAAACATGGATTTGGATAGCTAATACAGTTATGATTTAAAAACACCACTGATGTGACAGTTTTCAGCACAGATTTGTTTTGATTGCAGTAAAGATCACTGAATTGATCTGTATCAGTGAACATTACATTGACATAAGCAAGAGGTCCAGTATGTTTAAAAACCAGTAAACTATAACCAGTACTATAAATTTCCACCACTGATGTGATAGTAGGGTAGTTTTCAGCACAGATTTGTTTTGATTGCAGTAAAGAGCATTGAATTGATCTGTATCAGTGAACATTACATTGACATAAGCAAGAGGTATGTTTATTCTTAGATAGCCAAAAGATTTAGAAAAGAATAAGGGCTACACTTTTGGCCCACCAACAGCTGTAAGATTGTTCTATAACATCCTGGCAAACACCATGAACCAACAAAGTTAACTTATATGCAATGTTACATTCCAGCATGTCATTGTGTGCCAGAAGTGCCATTGGATCTCTGTGTCGTGTGAGGAGAGTTAAGCAATTTCCAGCAGCAGAAAGGTTGTATGCTATTGACTAGTCTCCTTATCAATTGATCGCAAGTCGCCCGGAGAACTGAAGAGGAGAAATAAAAAATGAGAGGGTCCAAGCAGGCATTAAAGGTGCTGGTGAGGAGTGCGTATGGTCTCCAGTCAGGACTGTACCATCCAATAAATCCCACAAGATGAGAAACATTGTAGGGCATGAAGCAGAAGATGAAGACCAGGAGGGTGGCTAGGGCAAGCCCAATGGCCCTGTAGCGTTTCTGAGGGTTGATGTTAGGTAGCCGAGAGAGGATGAGGATGAATCTGATGTAGCAGAAGCTGCAGACGATAAAAGGGATGCAGAACAGCAGAACAAACAATTCGAAACGGACAGACAAAACAAGCTTCAGCTGTTCTTCTGTAAACTCATAATAGCAGAGCTCTTTTTGGGATGAATCAGGGACGGTGTTATTGAAGTTATAGTACTGAATAATATAGACCAAGCTGCATTGTGCCATGGAAACCAACCAGAATATGATGCATGCAATCATGGCATATCGAGGATGTTTCTTGAGTTTGTACATGATTGGAAAGGCCACTCCCAGATAGCGCTCCACACTGATAGCCATCAAAAGCAAGGTGCTGTTGTAAATGGATGAGTAAAAGATAAATCCTGAAAGCGGACAAAGAAAGTAGCTCATGGTCCATTTCATTTCGGCCGCCTCTTTCATGCGCAATGGAAGGAAGAACAGGAAGATCAGGTCAGAGATGGTGAGGCTGAGCAAGAATACATTGAGGGGTGTAACTTGATGCTTCATCTTATGGATAAAGACGTAGAGAGCCAAAAGATTAGTTGGAAGACCTGCGATCAGTGTAACTGAATCCACTGCCAGGACCAACTTGCTGAGATTCTCTGTCCACTGCATGGTTCTATAAAAATAGTAGAAACAACATCAGAATTATAACAGAAAATGTAATCATTCTCAATTCACCACTTTAGTTATGTCTTCAGTTTTGCTAATGCTACTTTAAGTCAAACTGTAAAATTAACAACCATTACTTCTAGACAACTGAGCTAAATTCATGTAAACAGATTTCAAATAAATTGATGTTGACATAGTCTGCTTTGTGATTTCTCAATAAAATGATAAGCTGCTTTTTGAGTCATAAGAAAGAATAAAAAAGAGAAGTTGGTGAGGGACTATTCTGTCAGTCATTGCTATACTGTAAGTAATAACAAGAACTAGCTTGTTAACAGTAAAAAAAAAAAAATTAAAGTGAAAAGTACAAATTAATAAGTATTAGTATGGGTATATTTCTGTCATGAAAATAATTGGAGTGGTTTGGATTGGAAGAGGCTCTTTTTATACCCAATCATGTTGACCTAAAAATTTGCAAATTGGTCCCCCAGCTGTTCCTTATATGTACCTTTAACTTTTCCGGCCTCTTATTTCTACCTGTTCAACTTTTTTGGAATGTGTACAGTAGCTCTCATGAAATCCAAAAAGAGCCAATATTTGGCATGATATTTCAAAATGTCTCACTTTCAGCATTTGATATGTTATCTATATTCTATTGTGAATAAAATATATGTTGTAAATTATTGCATTCTTTTATTATTCACAATTTGTACAGTGTCTCAACTTTTTTGGAATCGGGTTTGTATATATGTATGAGTATGCATTCATATATTAAAAATGTTTTTTAAAAAGTTTATATATTTATTGTGAAAGAATGTATAAGTAACTATAAAGGGGATATTAATTGATATACCTAAATAAAAAAAAAAAAAAAATAATAATAATAATAATAATAATAATAATAATAATAATAATAATAATAATAATAATAATAATAATAATAATAATAATAATAATAATAATAATAGTAATAATAATAATAATAATACATATATACATACATACATACATACATACATACATACACAATTTTTGAATAAAATAAAAGGGAGAAAAGTTTCAATACATCAGTTAAATTGTGTTTTAATTGCATCTACATTCCATGTCTTATAAAACAAACTATTTTATTTTTATTGTTCAAGTCCAGTTGACCAAACCACGACTGATGGCAGACAGTCCATTTACAAGGCATTATTTTTTTTTATTCTTGTTTCATTTACCTTAATGGGTTTTTATGGGTTTTTCCCATATTCCTTAATTATTGACAATAATAAAAATTTACTTCAATTCACAAGTATTCTCAGTGGAATTTTAATTCCATGGCCTGGTGAAAGTAAAGTTTGTGAAGAAGAAAAAAATGCTAGTATGTTAAAGAAAGGGTTTGAAAATTCTTGATGTAGACCAATTAAACACAAGCATTTGTCATCGAAATTAAAATTCCGATAATTTCACTTCAACCTGTGTGAGCAAATTCTGAATTTAAGTGAGCAATTGTTAATAGGCTGATCACAGAATAAGAGTAAGACACAGAGACCTGTTTACAGATTTGTTTCCATAATCATTGCATTTCTAAGATAATAGGGTCTTCTTACCTTTGTTAATGCTGGTGGTATCCCTGGCTCTGATGTCTCCAGTATGTACTTAAATGCTCTACTTAATGATTTGGCAATTTATTGCACAATGAAAACAAAAAAAAGACACACAACCTCTTTTATACCTCAGATTACATCATCTCAAAGTGTTGTGCATTACAGGAACTGAACAAATATTATACATGAGATATTACATGTTTTTCTCAAAATCTTTTTGCAAGACGTGCAGACTGAAGCTGTGGTAGCCTACTGGTTATGGTGTTGGGCTACCAATCGGAAGGTTGTAAATTCAATCCCAGGTCCACCAAGCTGCCACTTTTGGGCTCCTAAGCAAGGCCCTTAACCCTCAATTGCTCAGCTGTATAAAAAAATGAGATAATGTAAGTCTATTCAGATAATTGTAAGTCTGCAAAATGCTGTAAATGTAAATATTTAAAACATTCTGCATGGAATAGTGTTAGAAAAAAAAGAATTTGGCAAGATGCCACATCAACCAAAAGGTGTGTTAGTAAGCACTGAGTTAGTAGGGTTTCTAAACTTTTTCACTTGATCTGTTGCAATTTATCAAATCTAAAGTAATGAATAACATTCGTAATTACCAGCATTTGGAAAAATTCCAACACATAGCAGAATTTATGTTTTATTCAATTAAAAAAATAAAGAAAATTTTATATATATATATATATATATATATATATATATATATATATATATATATATATATATATATATATAAGTGAAATCATACATACATATATATATATTAGGGGTGGAGCCGAACCCGAATACGGTATTCGGAAAGGCACAAATAGCGTGTTTTTTACTAATACTTATTTCGAACAAATTTCTAAGAATCCTGAGACATCTCCAGTTAGACTCTGTGATACTAAGGAGATCCGAAGTCCATGATCCTTACACCAATACAACATTTAAATGACTGTATATTACAATCACACCCCAGTGTCACCCATATGAGGATGGGTTCCCCCTTGAGTCCGGTTCCTCTCAAGGTTTCTTCCTTTACCAATTTAAGGGAGTTTTTCCTTGCCACTGCTGCCTGAGTCACCTCAGACTTGCTCATAGGGGGATAAATACATACAGATTGTGAACTATATACATCTAATAATAACCTAGAATTTTTATTCTGTTAATTCTTATTTCTTTTATTATTCGTTATTTCCTTTATCATTAATTATGTTTACCTTCTGCTCTATGTTTATGTTCTGTAAAGCTGCTTTGAGACAATGTCTATTGTAAAAAGCACTATACAAATAAACTTGTATTGAAAACTTGAATTGAATTGAACAAATACTTTTAAAAAAAATTTTATCCGGGAACAAGAAAAACTTTATATCAAAAAGCTGCGTTTTCTCATGAGACCGCAGTGCAGCCCACATGAGTGAGTGACATTCAGGAGTCGGCTCAGCTGAGCGAAAAAAGACCTCATTGCATCACTATTTTTGTTGAATAGATTTTTGTACCTTAACTGGGTTCCGGAGACAGTTTATAACTTTCGGGAAGCAGAGTTTGATCGGGAGATTATTCCATTACGCTGCATTATTGACGTCTGAGGTCGGGTGCTCTCGTGTTCCCTATGTTTACGTTCTGTTAGCTCGGTAATTCAGACAACGTTCAACGTTCGGTTAAAAAGGTTAAAACAATGCTTGTGTAGTCGAATTGTATGTACTTGTGGGAGTTATATGGTACGTTTAAGTTACCCTGTCTTTTGCAGACAGCAAGATGTACTGTAGGCTATAGGCTAGTTAACCTTAGCATATCTTCTCGTCACTCATTACTTAGTTGAAACTCCTCACGGGGGCACGGTGGCTTAATGGTTAGCACGTTCGCCTCACACCTTCTGGGTTGGGGGTTCGATTCCTGCCTTGTGAGTGTGGAGTTATGGTTAACATAAAAAAAAAACTTTTTTTAATGAAAAAAATAAAATAATAAAAAAAAGAATTAAAAACGTAAAAAAAAAACTCTGTGTCTTTTTTTTGGCATACAGTTGACAATAGCAGGGCTGTATCTTTTAGTACTATATAGAAAACAACTTTTGTTCTGCCAGATCTCCCAGTCAGGGGTTGATAAAGTTTAGTTCTTGGAATTTTGTGAGAGATTAGAGAGAAGTTCTTTCAGAAGAAGAACAGTTCTTTGAAGTATTATTTATTTTTATTCTGTCTGTTCAGCATCCTCCAACAAGGACGGGTGGTGGTGGGGTTCATAATGTTCACAATGCTATTTTATTAGTTGTTGGTTTAACTATGGATGAGGTAATGGATGTTGTTATTTTCTTTTCAATGACATTCCTTGTTACATGTTCAAGAACATCAAGCAATATTGCATATCCATAATTATTATAATGAATATAATTAAAGAATACTTAAACTATAACGTAAATTAGAAGTGTAACGCAAACAAAATGGATTTTTATGCATATTTTGAATTTTACTCGAATACAAATACTTTTCCCCCATAACAAATAAAAATACAGATACAAATACTGGCTGCTTTGCACACCCCTTATATATATATATATGGAAAAGAAAGTTTTCAAATTTCATTTCAAAACATATGAAGACCAAAACAAAAGAGTGCATAAATTCCTCAGCAAGACAAGAGTTTGATAAATATGAAGAAGTAGAGTTTTCATTTTTCGCATATACATTCCAACACAATGAGATTATTTTTTACATAATCTAGGAGGTTAGGAATCTTGGGTTAAAGCACAGGTTCAGCAGCATCACTGGATCAGAGAGGGTTAAGGACTTTGTTCATGGACCCAACAATGGCAGCTTGGAAGTGCTGGGGCTTGAACCTCCTGACCTTTAAGCAGTATCCCTGAGGTTTAACCTCTGAGCCACTGCTCCTTCCATATCAGGTGCCAGAATATTGCAAGAGTGAGGGTTGGAAGCTTACAATACAAAAACACCAGATGGCAGATATGAATATGTTTGTTGTATCCAATTTGTTCATTTTGCAAAGAATACAAGAGGTAGAGAAGAGTCTTATGCCACATCCACTAGAGACATTTCATCTTTATGTCTGCAGACGGCTTCCTCCCTTGAATACTAATAACGTTTCCTCTCCACCCCATCACTTCCTGTTCTCAGACTGTAAAGCACATGCAAACATTGCAAAACCTTGCCTTGGTTTGTGGCAGCTCTTTGGATTTGTCATATTGTCTTTACCTCCTGTACTTTTCTGAAACATCTCCAGACTCCTGTTGACTAATTTGTCTATGGATTTAGCAGTTTCATGAATGTGTATCAGTGCACCTGTGCTCATAAATTTACAGTGTTGGGAAACTCGGAAGTTAACCAGATGAACATTAAGTCATTGAAGAACTGATGTCAACATGCTGTATGCCACCATTCAAAAGTCTGAAATGGAAATTTCTCTATCTTCCAGTTGTGCACTGAAGCCTCCCACTTCCACCACTGTTCTATAAAGGGATTAGTTAAAGCATGGTAAGATAAATTCTTACCATGAAAAAAAGAAGGATGGTTCTTTCTTTCAGGCCATTTTGAATGTGTAAATAAAAGTGGCCTAAGGAAGGCCACTTTTATTGCTTCCTTAATCAGTACAACAATTTTCAGCTGTCAAGAACAATTGCAAAAGGGTTTATTAAACTGTGTGACAACATCGGTCTTCAGGCTCAGCTACAGTTAAAACTATTCATCTGATGACTTACAAATCATTTATTTTAGATATTGTTGTCATAGACATATATTTTGTTCACCTTCTGTATGGTGGGCAAGGCTGTGGGGCAGGAAAACACCTTGTATGAAATTCCGGCTCATCTCAAAGCAACGTGCACTCACACCTATGCATTCCTACATACACATTCACCCTCATGTTGTTTTCACACAGCAAGTGTTTAGTGAATTAACCTTTGCAGACATGAAAAGAACGCTCAGTCATAACGTCGACATTAAAATGATGACAAACCTCTAAAAATAGGATTTACTGGCACCTAGGTTTTAATGCATGCTCCCAAATGCCACTGAACAGATGTGAAAAGCAGAACCAAGCTTTGGTTTGCCACTTCTTCTTTTCCAAAATGATATGAACAAATATCAAATTACTATTCTGAGAATGTGTGAAAGAAAAAAGGACATGCTGCAGGACATAAGACTATTACTGTAGTTGTCCTTAAATAAACATGTTTTATTCACCAATGTACTGACCTGGCAAATGGCAAATATTAGTCTGAGGATGTAGGCATACTGAGCGGTTTAGGGTTAAGAGCTGCAAAGTAGTCGCTCTCTGGTAGTCTTGGGAATAAAGTTCCCAAATTTTCTCCCACAAGCACTAAACCACAACTCTCATGCTACCTCTGCCCTACTAATGAATTCATGCAAAACTCTTCAAGATAAGACTGCACAAAAGTCAAAAGAGGAACTAAAGAACTTGTTAGTTCTCAAGGTTATTATAGAAGTTTGAATAGTTTGTGTCCTTTTGTCTTTTATGACTATTTTGGCTGTTTTTTTTTTTTCCATTTTATTCATATAGTTAATTTCTTATTATAACACTTTCATTCTGAGATAAAGACCACATCAGAGTCAGGAGCATCACAGCCCGGCTGACGGTAAAAAATATATTTCTTCTATAACTACTTCTATTTCTATAGCTAATATAAAATAAAGTGCCGTATGATAGACGGGGACCCTCTCCAGAGTGCACCCTGCCTTGTGCCCCGAGTCTCCTGGGATAAGCTCCAGGTTTCCCGAGACCCAATAGAATAAGAGGTGTAGAGAATAGATGGACAGATGATGGATATAAAAGAAAAGTTTTATTTATATAATAGTTGCAACATGCTATGCAACACATCGACGTGCTTTATATGGGCAAATAATAATAATAAAAAGTTAAATTAGGATAATCCTAAATAAGGAAAAGAAGGAAACTCTAAAAAGTCAATGCTGTTTGCTTAATGACAGTAAAGAGTGGTAAGACTTTGTGATAAATAATGACAAAGAAGGAATCAAAAAAGGCAAATGAATTAAACAAATAACACAGTACAGGTGAACTCACATGAGCAACAAACCACAAGCAAGATGGGAAGAAGAGAGGCCTAAGAATAGAAAGGAAACATGCATTAGCATATGGTATTTATAACCATGGAAACGGGGATTTCTGTCTATTAGTTCATACCTGTTATAACTAATAAAACATAAACATAAAAAAGCCTTTCTTTGAAAAAATTTATATATATATATATATATATATATGCCTCATCCTTACTGTCATTGAACAATGTTTGCTTCAGCTGTCTATTATTAATTTCTCCTTTAAAGGCATCTAATGAAATCTGTTATAAAGTAATACATCTTTGTCATTGTTTTGAAAACAACGAAATACTGTTTAGCAGCTCACAAGGATTGCAATGTGAATAGTAAAAATTGTTGTGTTTGTATGTGTGTGGGTGGTGGTGGGGTGGTATTACATTTCCAGCTTGTAATGTAGGGGTTTATTGCATCTCAGTGTTCTAAAGGATAAATACCACCACAATTGCATATTACTATTGCACAGACACTGATCGTGACGACTAAACATTGTGGTGCTATTGCACTTGGTTCCACCAAAATCCAAAACAAGAATAAAATGTATTTTTGGTTAACAGCAAAACAATATGATGATGATAAAAAATTAAACCTTGCAGTGACGGGGGTAGCTAAGGCCAGCCATGAGGGGCCTTTACTTGGATTAAGACTAACACTCACACTACTTTGGCTATTTATTTAACTTTGAGCAAATTTGAAGAAGAACTGGATGCTTCCAGAAATTCTTTGCTACGTAATGTAGTTCCTTCCAGTCTTCTCTTAATCATAAAGAATAATTACTCTATTGTATTAAAATGTTTGCATGGTGAACAGCAAGAAAGATTTGCTGCACAAATTTCATACAGTTTTTTTAACGTCAGCACTAATACTGCTTACCACATGGAAATTGTCTTTTTGAGAAAAAAAAGTTTACTATAATAACCCTGTTGGTCTGTAAACAACATTGCAGAGTGTCACTAAAGAACAACTGAGTGCTGTGACCAGAACAGAAGAACCAAGAGTAACCCTGCTTAGTTGTAGGTAAGAATTCTCCTTTCTCTGTTGTAGCAATTTTGGCTCGCGAAGAAAGGTAAATATTTATGAGTAATTATAACGCGTTATAGTGACTCTAAATATTTTAACCTAAGTTGAAATTAACGGTAATGGAATTAACGTTACACTTATTTGGTCTGTTCGTCCGTCGAACAGTCCGTGTAACCTTTATTAATTCTATGAAGGCGGTATCTTCCTGGCCGAGAAAGATTCACTTCCCTTTTACTTTATACCGTAATGTAAATTAAATTAACTTAATAGAGCATGTAGTTCAGACCAGATGTTGCAGGTACCTTTAGTTTGTGAGCGATACTCAGAGACAATCACTTGTGGCACAAAAATATGACATTTAATGAATGAGAAAAACACAACATAAAACTAACTACACAAACAAACAAAAGAAAATAGGGTAAACGTAGATGAAAATAAAATAACACAAAAGAAATTTAAATTGGGGAAAGGGAGGAAGAGACTGGAAAGAAGAAATTAGAGAAAGGAAGGAAAGGAATGGCAAGCTTAAACTTCAAAATTAATCACAACCTAACTGGGAAATCGTCACCGGAAACTGGGTAAATTCACCTAAAGACACAATACAAGGTTCATACTTAAAATACGCATCTAAATTGGTTGGTAAAGGAAACGGTTACTTGCATTGGCTTACTGCACAAGAGTCCGGATGCAACAGAGAAATCTCTGAAAAGTCAGTTAGGGTGGGGTCAGACATTCTTCCAAGTTCTCCTGAAGATCAGAATAGTTGTCGTTCTTGGAAGTGAAGCTTGCTGGAACTTCTTTGAAGGAAGATGGATCTCCAAGATCGTCTTCAAGCTGTTCCAAAAGTCTGACCACAGATTGGTGGTGTTTGTGACAATTTAAATGTCGCGAACTCCACCCATCTTTGGGGAGATGGCCAACACTACGGCCTGAGATTTCAGAGGGAAAAACTCCCTTTGTTTCAGGTGTCTGTGGGCGTGGTTTAGCTATAAAACTTTTAGATGACTTTAAAGTTTTATCCAAGGTGTATTAAGACGGTATGGCGCCTTTCGTGCTCAAATGAAATACACCATTGTTTGAAAGTGTGTGTGTGTGTGTGTGTGTGTGTGTGTGTGTGTGTGTGTGTGTGTGTGTGTGTGTGTGTGTGTGTGTGTGTGTGTGTGTGTGTGTTCTGGTTGAGGGCCTCTATGAGTTCAATCAGAGAAGCGGCATGGGGTTATCTGGTCTTTGTGTAGGCTCCAGTCATTCTGGAGCCAGTTGTGTGTGTGTGTAAAACTGGGTTGCTCATCGGTTGATTGAAGATTAGATGCCGAAGTTTAGGGTGCCTTGGACATGAAATCTAAATGACCTGTACCAGATGCTACACTGTTGCAAGAATCAGACATTCTGCATGTTCAATCTAGATTTATTGTTTTAATAACATCATGGTTTTCATAATGGCTTTCCTCAAATTGTGTCCTGAAGGTACTGCTTCTGCTACTATAAAATGAATAAAAAAAATGAATATACTAGTTTCTAAATCATACAAATAACTTAGAACTTTAAAAATGTCACAGTAGAATATTGTTTTTAATCCTTTAATCCTTGTTGAAATTTCCAAAGTACTACATTACTACATACTACTGTACTACATTATTATAATATAAGTTTCATAATTGCTCTCAGACTCTTAAAACCTTGGACCTCAAATTTTGTGTACTCAAATGAGATGAAAACATAGATCCTAATAAGGCACTGGCCTAAGAATTTTTTAATTTATTTTTGTAGAATTTGAAAAGTGGAAAATGCAGTTTGACGGTGTAATTTAGGGGTTTATTGCATCTCAGTGTTCTAAACTATAAATACAACCACAATTGCATGTTACTATTGCACAGACACTGATCGTGACGTCTTATGGATACGACTAAACATTGTGGTGCTATTGCACTTGGTTCCACCAAAATCCAAAACAATCATAAAATGATTCTTTGGTTAACAGCAAAACATTATGATGATGCTAAAAAAATTAAACCTTGCAGTGATGGGGGTAGCTAAGGCCAGCCATGACGGTTCCTTTACTTGGATTAAGACTAGTGATGTCCGGTTCTTGAACGAATCGTTCTTTTGAACCGGTTCTTTTTAGTGAACTGTTCACCAAATCGGACTGATTCGTTCTAAACAGTTCGCGTCTTGAGTCAGCGCTGATCCACAAGTTACTAAAGTTACTCACTTTCGGTCATGCCTGACAGTCGGTTCGACTCTAAATAAACTAATATCCCGGAGTATAGAGTATGTAACTCCTGTACACTGAACTGAGACATGTTGTGCTGAGAGAACTGTGAGCTCGAGCTGTTGTTACTACGCATGCTTGAATAACTGAACTGATAAAGCGAATCATCAGTACACTGAACTGAGAACCGTTTCTTTCGGACGTGTCCGACATACAGTACTGAGAACCGATGAGCTGTTGATACTGCGCATGCGTAAATCACTGAACTGATGCAGCAACAAATGGAAATGGTTGTGATTTAATGTCTTATCAATGTATGAGTGTTTAACTCAGTTACGTTAGTTTTTGAAACAACTGATGGAGCGAAAGAAACATTTCAAAATTATGCATTTTTTGTAAGTTTTTGTAAGTTGATGACGATTATTTTATTAACTTTATATCTTTAAGACACATAAAACACCCACATTTGCACATTAATGCCTGTATTGGGTGTTTTAGTTGCAAAACTTAAATATAAGAAACGTATTCAACTAAAGTTATGATTACAAAGAACTTTTCAAATGTGTTAAATTGATTGTATTAATATCTGCCGGCAGCAGCGGGATGAAGGAATTTACATCATGACGTCATTGTGAATTACATCATTACGTCAGGACATACAGTAAAAGAATTGGTGAACTGGATTATTGAACTGGTTCATTAAAACGAACTGTCCGAATGAACCGGTTCGTGGAAAAAAAAGGAACTCATCACTAATTAAGAGTAACGCTCACAGTACTTTGGCTATTTATTTAACTTTGAGCAAATTTGAAGAAGAGCTGGATGCTTCCAGAAATTCTTTTCTACGTAAGGTAGTTCCTTCCAGTCTTCTCTTAATCATAAAGAATAATTACTCCACCGTATTAAAATGTTTCCATGGTGAACAGCTGCAGAAATTTCATACAGTTTTTTTTTTTAACATCAGCACTAATATTGCTTACTACATGGAAAATGTCTTTTTGAGAAAAAGAAGTTATAATAGTTATAATGAACTATAATAACCCTGTTGGTCTGTAAACAACATTGCAGAGTGTCACTAAAGAACAACTGAGTGCTGTGACCAGAGCATCAGAAGAACCAAGAGTAACCCTGCTCAGTTGTACAGAATTCTCTGCTCAGAATTCTTCTTTTCTCTGTTGCAAGAATCAGACATTCTGCATGTTCAATCTAGATTTATTGTTTTAATAACATCATGGTTTTCATAATGGCTTTCCACAAATTGTGTCTTGAAGATACTGCTTCTGCTACTATAAAATTAATAAAAAAAAATGTATACAAATATATATTAATATACAAATCATACAAATAACTTATAAAAACAACTTTAAAAATGTCACAGTATAATATTGCTTTTTAATCCTTGTTGAAATTAAATATATACTGCACATTGCAATGTCAATAATATTAATATTTTAATATGAAGTACTACATTAATTTAGTGTACTCAAATGAGATGAAAACGTAGATCCTAATAAGGCACTGGGCTAAGAATTTTTTATAAATTTTTTTAGTCTGTAGAACTTGAAAAGTGGAAAATGCAGTTTGAGAGTTGGTAAAATGAGAAATAAACCATGAAAAAACATGTGATCATTGAGATGGTTTAGTATCTTGTACTTTTTTTGTTGGAAGACGTTTCTAATGTCAGTTCAGTGCAGTAGTCAAAGGTTAAGCTGTAACTTAAAGCTGCAACAAGTTTTGAGATGCATGCTCAGGGCAAATTTTCTCAGGATTTCTTGGAAACATGACAAGCTGAAAGATGACAAGAATACAGACAGATAAAACCAAGGCTAGTGATTGAACCACTGTTTATAGTTGCTAAGCGGTAACAGGAAATAACGCTTACGCTCAGGATGTTTGGAGCTCAGGAGCTTTGCTGTCAGAGAAATACATGACATTTCTTTAGTCTGTCTTTAATATAGTATATAATACTCTGGAAAACACTAACAGTGTGGAATCTTTTCTGCAAACAAACTTCTTTTTTAGAAACCAATTTTATGATTCTTTGTTAGCTTGAATGCTATTGTTAATCTGCTTTCAGTCTTCAGTCTCAGTCTTATTTGTAAAGGTGTCAATATTTTTAATTACAAAATGACAGAAAATTATATAATTTTACAAAATTGCTCATCAGTTGTGCTTCATTTTTCTGTTGTTCTGTTGTGGACTAAAAAAAAAATCATATTTTTCATTTGTTTTTTATTTGATTGTTTTCACTACAGATCTAAAACTGCGACCATGCTGTGGACAAAAGAGCGTAGTTATTCTGTCCTGGTTGTTGATAGCATCACTCTGATCACCGGTCTTCCTGCCAACCTGCTGGCTCTCTACACCTTTATCCGAAAGGTGAAACAGCGTGCTACACCTCTAGATGTGCTCTTGCTCAGCCTTAATATTTCTGACCTTCTCTTCCTCTTGTTCCTTCCATTGCGCATTAAAGAGGCAGCTGACATGAAATGGACCGTGAGCTTTTTCCTTTGTCCGCTTTCAGGATTCATCTACTTCAGCACAATCTATAACAGCACCTTGCTCTTAACAGCTATCAGTGTGGAGCGCTATCTGGGAGTGGCCTTCCCCGTCAAATACAAACTCAAGAGAAATCCTCGGTATGCTGTGATTGCCAGCATCATGTTCTGGGTGGTTTCAATGAGCAATTGCACTATTGTGTACATTGTGGAGTACCATAAACACAGCAATGACACTGCCATGGAGCTGTCCAACAGGACTTCCTGTTACAAAGAGTTTAGCAGTGAGCAGCTGGAGATCCTTTTACCCGTCCGTCTTGAGTTGTTTATCGTCCTGTGCTGCATTCCTTTCTTCATCTGTTGCTTCTGCTACATCAGATTCATCATTATTCTTTCTCGCTTACCTAGCATCAATCCACAGAAGCGCTCCAGGGCAATTAGCCTTGCTGTAGTCACTCTTCTGGTTTTCATCATCTGCTTTGTACCATTCAGTGTGTCTCATTTGGTGGGGTTTATTGGATGGTACAGTCCTCCTTGGAGAGTCTACACAGTACTACCCAGCACCTTCAATGCCTGCTTGGACCCCTTTGTCTTTTATTTTTCTTCTGCAGCAATACGAGGAACATTCACCAACATAATACAAAAATTCCACAACTGGCTACAGCATTCCCTGTGTCAGAAATTCAACTGTCTGAAGACAGGCCGCACTTCTGCGTATGTGGAGAGAACACAGAGTTCCAATGATAGTTCTCCCTAGTATTTGTTGAGTATTATTAATATGTTAGATAGTAGCATTTATATTTGAGCATGCAGATAGGCAAATGTTTTAATAAGTGCTTATATTGTGAATGTCTTTACAGCTTCGTTCATGAGAAACCCTGTGCTTGCTGGTGGATCGATTGTTGATGGCCAGTATAATTAGAGCCTGGTTACACAGCACAGAGGGGTATCTAATTTTAATCCTCTTGGAAAAGATTATGGTATCTTCCAATACTATTTATGCATGGTTAATACAACACGTGTAATTTATAAACCATTGTTTTTTACAGTAATTGCATGAAAACTATGTTCATAAAAGGTAACCATTATGATTCCTACATATATAATTACACAAAATGTCAAAAGAATGACCAAAATTGACTACCAGTTGAAAAACATGAATAACCAATGAGAATCGTGCATTTTTTAAAACAAATTTACATTTATTACTAGCATAACTAGCTCTGTGATAATACACTTAGCCAGCCAGCCAGGAGTGGAAACTAAACTGAAACGTGTTTTAAGAGGTACCAGCAACCACCAATGAAGAAAATCCCCAGAGAAACAGGTACTATATTACAGTATATGGGTTACTGCTATAGGATCATAATATTTGTGGTGACACAATCAAGAGTGAACATCAAAATAAAACTGAAGCTCTGTTTTTTCCCTGTCTTTTCTAAACCAATCTTCTATCATGTTATTTTGATCATTTCTAGTGGACCTGTCATAAAGGTATTTTTATTTCCTTTGCCTATTAATATTATTATATTAATTAGAAGTACAATTGTGGTTAGATAATTAAATTGCAAATTTTTAATACAACCCCTGTTTCTACTAACATCTAGCATCCACCTAAAAACATAGCATATTTCCTTATACCAGCCCCAGAGACAGTGTACACTAAAAAGTACCTCCTACTTACCTGTTGCTTCTGCTACGTCAAATTCATAATTTCTTGCTTAACCAACCTCGACCCTCAATTCATGTTAAGTAAGTGAAAATGAGTGGTTCAATATTCTTGCAATTCTAATGACATGAGTTTTAAGATTGCTGCAACATCCATAAAAATTTGTGAGATTAGAGACACGCTGAAGGAGAGTGTGAAAAATATGGTGGAAAGCTCTAACACTTCGGAACCACAGAAAGAATGATGCAAAATTAAAAACAGCTTGCCACTTCAAAGAATGATGTAACGCAGCATGGAATTGTTTGTGGTTTTTCACACACTTTCATTTTTTTTATCCAATTTCATTAAGCAAAATAGTTAATAGCAAAGTTATTTAAATACATATTTAATTTTTAATGACAATCTTTTAATATTAAGCTAAAAAAAAAAACCTTATACAAAAATTGTTTTATTTAGCATTCGCTTAAAATCATGAATTTAAAATTTTAATCATTTCAGTTTGCGTAATTTTGCATAAATTTGCCTAAACTAAATTACTTAACGGAGGCTTGTTGTTTATATAGTTATTGTGTTTGTGAAAGGAAAACAAGAGGAAGAAGCTTTGAAGATGTCCAGCAGAGGGAGCCAAAAAAAGTTTAGAATGGTATCAGAGTATTCATTAGACATGAGTCATAGTACTTGGCCTCCAACCTCCCCACTAACCACAATGATGTAATTCAAGTTCGCATCCCAATGCTGCTGTATACTTAAATATAACTTTATATCTTGAATGGCATCTGTTCTATATACTACATACCAGCACATATTATATACAGTACTCTATATATACAGTACTGTGCATAGGTTTTAGGCAGGTGCTGTAAAGTAGTAATGATTTCAAAATAAAAGTTTTAATAGTTTATTTTTATCAATTAACTAAATGAACAGAAGAGAAATCCAAATTAAATCAATATTTGATGTGAACAACTTTTGCTTGTAAAACAGCATGACGCCTTCTAGGTAAACTTGCACACAATTTTTGATCAGCCTGCCTGAAATCCTTCTGTCTCTTCATGTAATCTCAAGCAGACTCGATGATGTTGAGACTAGGGCTCTGTGGGGGACAAACCAGTACTTGCTGGACTACTTGTTCTTCTCTAAGCTGAAGATAGTTCGGGTTGTTGTCTTGCTGAAGAATAAATTTAGGGCAAATCAGACACCTCACTGATAGTATTGCATGATGGATAAGTATTTGCCTGTATTTCCAAGCATTGAGGATAAGATTAATCCTGACCAAATCTCCAACTACATTTGCAGGAATGCAGCCCTAAACTTGCAAGGAACCTACAACATGCTTCTCTGTTGCCTGTAGACAATCATTATTGTACCACTCTTTAGCCCTTCAGCAAAAAACCTACCTCCTGCTACAGCCAAATGTTTTAAATTCTCACATCATTACAGAGCACCTGCTACCATTTGTCTGCACCCATTTCATACAGTATGTTTTTCTGCATGTTAAGTTGCTTAACCTCGTTTCCACATTAGAGGTATGGCTTTTTGGTTGCAATTGTTCCATGAAGACAACTGTCTAGAAGATTTGGGATAGTAGCTGGGTGTACCTGGGCCATCCTTATTGTCAGCAGTTGTGAAAGGGAAGTAAGCATGATACGCATGTCTGTCAACTACTCTGCTTAGGAATCTTTGCCTGGAGAGACATTGCAGATGCAGTATAATTACAACAACGTATGGCTTGTTGCTGTGCTCAGTCTTGCCATAGTGTATGACCTGTGCCATCAAACTATCTTCCATAACCTCACCTTTGGTGCAGACATTAGCTGTTCCTTACCCAGTTTTAAGCCTCCTACACAGCTGTAACTGTTTCACTTAATGACTGTGCAATCAACCTACATATGAAACTGATGATCATTAGCACCTGGATGGAATAACTGATGATCATTAGCACCTGCATGGAATAACTGAGCCTTGAAAATCCCTGACTTTTTGCAAGTGTACAAAGTGTGCAAGATGCTGGTTTGAAGCCAAAGGAAAGCGACAACAAATATTGATTTGATTTAAGATTTTTTCCTGTTTGCTCACTTTTGAAATTCATAAAAATAAACAATTCAAATATGTATTTTTTAAAGCAGTCTGACTTTACAGCGTTTCTTTACACCTACTGAAAACTTTTTCACAGAGACACACACACACGCACACACACAAATGTGTGTGAGACAGTTTGCAAGATGCATGTGGCGAAGCTGTCATATAGAATTTTAAGACATGTTTTACGTGTCTTAAAGATATAAAGTTAATAAACAAATCTTTATAAACTTACAAAAAGCGGCATATTAAAATACCGACTAACCTGCACAATAGTCAATAGTAAAATTAACTGACATATTGAGTGACATATATTGATTTTATTTTAATAAAAATGTTTAATAACCTATGACTAGTTATTATGCATATCCCAATATGTATCACTTGCTCTGAAGGTTCACACATGCGCAGCATCAACAGTATGTCGGACGTGTCCGAAACAGTTCGTTCAGCGTACTGAAAATTCGCTGTACCAGTTCATTGGTTCTCGGACGCGTTCGAAAGAAACAGTTCTCAGTTCAGTGTACTGATGATTCGCTGTACTAGTTCAGTTATTCAAGTATGCGCAGTATCAACAATTCATCGGTTCTCGGACGCATCCGAAACAAACAGTTCTCAGTTCAGTGTACTGATGATTCGCTGTACTAGTTCAGTTATTCAAGTATGCGCAGTATCAACAATTCATCGGTTCTCGGACGCATCCGAAACAAACAGTTCTCAGTTCAGTGTACTGATGATCGCTGTACCAGTTTATCTGTTCTCGGACGAGTCCGAAACAAGCAGTTCTCAGTTCAGTGTACTGATGATTCACTGTATCGGTTCAGTAATTCACGCATGCACCGTATCAACAGCTCGTGCTCACAGTTCTCTCAGCACAACATGTCTCAGTTCAGTGTACAGGAGTTACATACTCTATACTCCGGGATATTAGTTTATTTAGAGTCGGACCGACTGTCAGGCATGACCGAAAGTGAGTAACTTTAGTAACTTGTGGATCAGCGCTGACTCAAGACGCGAACTGTTTAGAACGAATCAGAACTGGTTCAAAAGAACGATTCGTTCCTGAACTGGCCATCACTAGACCATATGCAGATTTACACTAGCCACTTACTGAAGTGAGTCTTTTAGAGGAAATAAGGGTATTATAAGCGCTGCATGTAGCAGTGAGCAGATTCAGGGATGTATGTAGCAAGCGACAATCAAACATACAAAGCAATGACAATGTCAGTTGGACAGATGGTACATTTGGGTCCAAAACTCTGAAACAACATCCATCCAATCATCTATTCACAAACACACACACACACACACACACACACACACACACACACACATTCATGCACTATGGAGAGATACCCAGAGAAAACCCCTGAAACAGAAAGAGACCAATTTTGAGGTGCATTAGGTCAGATTTTCTTTGTGTCATATATATACACATAGTATTTACTTGAATTGTAGGAGACTTGGTGAATAAATCACAGACTCATTTCAGCATACTCATAAAGCGTACTCAGCGTGTCGTATTGACACCATTTTGGCTGAAATGAAACTTGTAACGGTCCACGTGTATGTCACACCTAAACCGTACACGATTAAATTGGGCACCCCTCCCTAATACAGGTAATCTACCAGAAAAGACAGACACACCAATATAAACAACACTTGGTATTATACAAAATTAATTTTTAATTAATATTTACCAATATATACAAAAAAAATACACACAAAAACTCAATGAGCATGAGGTGTGTGTGTGTGTGTGTGTGTGTGTGTGTGTGTGTGTGTGTGTGTGTGTGTGTGTGTGTGTGTGTGTGGTGTCCTTTAAGGCCTCGGTGAGTATAAATGTCCTTATATGGCGCAATCTCACTGGATGTAGTGACGTGATAGGAAGTCCGGCTTATGGATGGATGTACTAGCGTCCTCACAGGTGAATAATCCGATAAAGGGAGGAATATTTCACAATGAGTCTCTCCACGCTATACAACCCCACGAATAATCCACACAGAAACCGTGAACACTCCTTACAATATCAGCAGGTGCACCAATCGCCATTAAACTCGCCACCCTGAACGCCGTCGGCCCGCTTCCTTATATTGGGGGGAAACCCGGAAATGAAGCGATGTCGCGTGACGTCATCGGCGTTGTCTCGCAAGAACGGTAAACGGGGCAACACAACATTAAGACATTATGTCACCTTATGTGGCTCTGCTACATAGACCACCCCACCCCCCCCAGCCATCGGCGTCGACGGAGAGTGTCCATACCAAAGTTTTAAGGTTAACCACAATTACAATTTCATTTTTACATGGGTTTCCACAACAAACTATGTAATTTATTGGCCCCATTCTTTTTTTAATTTCAGCTGGTCCCTCCCACTTGGGCGCTAGCTTAGCAGAGAATTTATTTGAGGCCGGAGAGAGTGGGTGCGTTTTAATCCAGACTAGATCGCCCTGCAGCGGGAGCTCCGTAATGAGGTTCCTTTGATTCTTTGATTCTCGTGATTCAAAGATTGCACTTGTGAGCTAAGGGCCAATAAATCCACCTTAAGCTGCGCAATATCAGTTTGCATTGTTTGTATCAACTCAACATTCATCATACAGCTTTCCTCCTTATCACCATCAGACTCATCACCATCAGAAATATACAAAGAGCTAAGCATAGATGTTATTTCAGCCGTTGGATTACGTCTAGTTACAAATGGGCCTGCAGTAAAATCTGCATCAGGAATGGCATTAGTAGTGTTTTGTTCATTAACAGGAGTGTTGTTAGCACTAACCACGTCAGCATCTATAACAGTGGGTGGTGTGGTCTGTTCTGAATACATAATAATAATAATAATAATAATAATAATAATAATAATAATAATAATAATAATAATATTAACAACAGTAATAATAAACAAAATATTACAAAAAAATGCAAAATAAATGGAGCGAGCCCCGTACGGGCCACCACTATATAACGGTCCACGTGTATGTCATACCTAAACCGTACCCGATTAAACGAACCCCGTCGGGCCACTTCCTTATTTGGGGGGAAACCCCGGAAATGAAGCGATGTCGCGTGACGTCATCAGTGCGGTCTCGCGAGAGCGGTAAACGAGGCAACACAAATGCAACAGAATATATTACCGGTGTACATAATAAGTTAATGCTTACTCTATACATTTAGGCATTAAGACATTATGTCACCTTATGTGGCTCTGCTACAAACTGTCTATCTAAACAAATTCATGTAGCTAAATCTTAACAAGGGAACCTACATTCGTGCAATGAGTCATTAGTATCTGTCTGCATCTCTGCAAACAGAACTTATTATTGTTATTGCTAATAAAATTGAATGCTGTGCTTAAGAGTGTTATTGCATCATTGCTACATCGATGACTGCTTTGCTATTGTTAGTTATAAAACTAACTGTGGTCTATTAGTTAAATAGTTATTTATATAAATAGTTATTTATATGTTAGCTTTTATACATTTTTACAATTTTCCCCATTATTTATAAGGGTCCAAACAGGCATTAAATGTGCTGGTGAGCAGTGTGTACACCCTCCAGTCAGGACTATACCATCCGATAAAACCTACAACATGGGACACATTACACGGCATGAAGCAGATGATGAAGACCAGGAGGGTGGCTAAGGCAAGCCCGATGGCCCAGGAGCACTTCTTAGGCTTGATGTTAGGTAAGCAGGAAAGAATGTGGATGAATCTGATGTAGCAGAAACTGCAGATGAGAAAAGGAATGCAGAACAGCACAGCAAACAATTCCAAGCAGACAGGCAAAAGGAACGTCAACTGTTCTTTGCTAAATTCATCATAGCAGACCGCCTTCTTGAACGGAAGAGCAAGAGATTCATTAGTGTGCCTGTGGTACTGCATGATGTACACGATACTGCAATGTGCCATGGAAACCACCCAGAATATGATGCTTGCGATCACGGCATATCGAGGTTGACGCTTGAGTTTGTATTTGATTGGAAAGGCCACTCCCAGATAGCGCTCCACACTGATAGCTGTTTAAAAGGAAAGTGCTGTTGTATATCGACGAGTAGAAAAAGAATCCTGAAAGTGGACAGAGGAAGTGGTCCATTTCATGTCAGCGGCCTCTTTCATGCGGAACGAAAGAAAGAACAGAAAGATCAGGTCCGAGATGGTGAGGCTGAGCAAGAGCACGTCGATGGGTGTGGCGTCTACTCAGAATGGGACACTAAATAGGAAGGTAAATCTTAGAACAATGGGTACTTCAATTGTGTTTTTTTTTCTGTACAATAAAAGTATCCTTCCTAATAAAGGACAGACTTTGAAGCGCAGAAGGAGTGTTCTGTTGTTCTCTATGAAGAATAACCAAAGCAACTTTAAGAGGGTAGTGTTAAGCACTATTCGGACAGGACTAGTTCTACGTGGGGGTAAAGAAATTATTACCAGAGCTTCTCAGTGATTTTAGTCCCGTCCAAATGTGCCATCTTGGTAATCATTACGGACAATGTCAGTAAAGATTACAGCGACTTTTACCTTCTGTAAAAAGGTCCGGAAAAATTACCTCAGGTAATACTAATCCTGTCCGAATAGACCCTCTGTAAATATGTACGGTAAAATTCCGTCATTTCCTGTTTAAAGTAGTTTTTGCCGCGTTTTGCAAGTGTGGAGGCGCTTGAAACAGGAAGCAACGTCATACCCACATGACGACAAGGAGGTTACTGTGGTGCGTAAAGCGAATTACCCCTCCTACTTCTGCTGGTTTTACTGAGATGTCTTGTCCCATGTGAATTGGCCAATTCATATTACAGAAAAAAAGGTATTCATATATCCTGAGGTAAAATTGCATTACTCCACGTCCCCACGTAAAACTAGTCCTGTCCGAATAGTGCTTTATATGTACATGTTAATAAAGCTTTGTAGACATCAGTAACATAAAATGTTTAATTAATGGTCAATTTGGGCAGCAGAACATGTGATTATTAATCTACAGTCTTTCCAGGCATTAATTATTTAAGCTGCTGAAGTATAGCGGTTAAAGTTTATCATCATATTAAAGTGTTTCTCTAATGGTAATAAGAACAAAGCTCTTCTGTGGAGAAATGATCAAATGTTGTGGAAAGTTAATATAAATGCTAAATTTTCTATTCTTTTTAACAAAACCACAAGACTGTAGATTTACTCACTGGTTAACTTTTTTAGGGACTAAAAACACTTTTATTTGAACATGTCTGTCTCAGGTAACACATGTCAGACACAGGGCAAGGGAAAGGTTTAACTTAATTTGTATTTAAGTTAAACCTGGAAAAAACAGGCAAACTTTCTCTAATGCATTGTAATTCCGACTCAATTTCCTTGAGATTGCTTGCAGACGTCTTTTGGATGTAAGGATTATAATGGATGAGGTGTAGGAATTATTTTTGTATGAATGGCTAAGAAATGATGGGAAATTGTATAAAAAATGGACCAATAGTTATACTAAAGTAGACCAATTAGATCCAAGCATATCCAATTCTCCTTAATATTCCACTGTTTATCTTCAACAAGTCAAGGGAAAATTCAGATTAGGTTTGAGCAGGTTTCAATAGGCAGATCACAAACGTCTGGGTTTCTGCACTTATTATCAACCATGTCAGCTTTAACAAGTCAAACTAATTTATTCAAATAGATTTGTGATAATATAAATAATGAACTGAAAGAATAATGAACATAGTGCAGCGTTTGATGAACAAATCCAAGAGCTTCTTACCTTTGTTGATCCTTGTGATGTGTTTTCTTCAGATGTGTCCAACACAACTGATGAGCTCTGTATTTAATGATTTGCCTCCGATGTTGACACACACTTAAAAAAAGAAACACATCCTCTTTAACTCGCCAGATGACATTGTTTGAATGTCTTGTATTTACTCATCAGATTTGCCAGACAAGTCACATGCTTCAAAAATATACACATATTCCCGACAATTTCAGAAAGCGTACACTTGAACTGATTTTTGAGACTATTAAACACGTATGACAAAACAGAGATACAGGATTAGTTATATTTAGGCAAAGTGTTATTAAACACATGCACATTTAATTTAATATTTAATTGCATCTTTTCTACATTGTGGTTCAATTGTAAAAATATAAAATCTGAAAAATCTAAAATCATGCGTTATATTTTAATAATATAAAGCATTTCCATAACATACCATCATTTATTATGAGTTGTATGGAGAAACATTTTGTTGATATAGTTAGGTTTCCTGTAAGCAAAAATTTGTTTAACATTTAGTGATGGAGTCTCTAGTATCAGAGCTAATGCATCTGTAATTACGTTGTCCACTAGAGGGCAGTGGTTCAATAACATGACAAACTGCTTTGTTTTTGTACTTCAAGATTAAGAAAAAAGTGGCACTAAAACATATAATGTCTGAGGAGTCCTTGGAAAATCGTGTACTATAATAGAAATAAAACATGACAGGATGGTAAAAATAACTGCACTTCACCTATGGCTGCATTACAATGGCTAAATTTTGGAGAGTACATCTCTGGGACTTTTATTTTTTCATAATATTCTCTATAGCTGTTCTTTTGAGCACTACGTTGAAACATCCTTGAAAGGAAAACAACCATTTTTTTCTATACTACTATATTACTCAAATTTTCTACACAACGTCACCGAAAATTAAAGAAAAAACTTGGTTAAATCCATTGGTTTACACAAATGAAATGTTGACACTAAACAAATCCATATATTCAGCAGAATTGCATCTCATTCTTGTTTGGCATGGGACATACTGTATCTCTGCACGCCATCACTGACTCCCCCAGTATTTTTTAAGAGTACACGATCAATCTATTCGGCACTGTGCCACAAACAAATGTCACACTGTATATTTTCATAGTCTTTATGGTCATTTATAGTGTGTCCATGATGCAAATTTCGTCACAACTCTACAGACCAAATGCTTTGACTTGGTCTTGCTTGGACATTTGTAAGGAAATAATTTAGTACTGTTTACACTGACTCTTCTACAGCCGCATACTGTAATGATTCATAATTCCATTATGTATCACCCAAGGGCACAGGTTTCACTTTAGAGTCTGGTTTTTCTCAAGGTTTCTGAAGAATAAAACATAGAGTATCAGGGATTATTAAGAGTACGGTGCTGTTGGTGCTGTTGGTGCTGAAGAAGACAAACCCAAAAGGCTCATATTAGTACTACTAACACTTTTTATTGTACAGGAGGCTATGTTTTTTTGACCAATAGAGGCCTCTGGTGGTCAGTGGAAGCCTTGCTAATTAAAATTAACCATATTTTTTTCATCACAGTTGAATGGAAACACTTCATGAAGCTTCATCTTCTTGCCATTCCTAGATGAAGATGATCTCAAAAGAAAAAGAGGTAAAACCAATGTGGAAGACAATAGAAAGTTCTCTGTACTTTTTAATCAAAGAAGCAGGGAAATGGTCAAAAAAAGTAAAACATGAAGCAGGTCAAAACACAAATCAAAATAAGTGAGTAATTAAATTAAAGAGTGGATTGAATGAAACCAGTTGATCTGCTATGCCGATATGGTCAACATACGTTGGGTGACTGAATCATCTACAAATATTTGCATCCATGCATGGCACCCCAGGGTAAGCTCTCGCAGGTTAGCCATTTATTTGTAAGAGAAATGTGAAAAGCATGAAAATAGGTTATCTGATGGGGAAAAGTTGATCAGAGGAGAAAGGGCTGATTTTCTACAGTCATCCTGCACATTGTTTCACATGAGCACTCTCCCTTAATTCATTACATTAGACATGCATATGCTTGTTACAGGCATCTTTGGGTTTGTGATCACAATCAGAATATTTTTTTCCGGCCCTTTGTGTTTAAGAAGTAGCAGGAATCTTTCATGTTGAAGAAGTAACAAGGCTCTTAGAAGTTCCTCTAATAAGCCCAGTGACCGTTCAAGCACTAGATGCTTTAAGGTCTGAATTTTAAGGTTACTGTGCCAATTTCAGTTCACTGAATGATGCTTGGGTTTTTTGCATAGAAATAATAAGACTCAGCGCTGATTATAGAGGCCTCGACTCTGTCCTGGTGAAGTACTGAATCCCATTACCACTGATGCCATCAGCTCTGGAACAAATACATGAAATAAGAGTTTCTTACATCCTTATCAGGATTTGATAGGAGGATAAGTGGAAGACACTGTGGTCATTTTAAACAGCTAGTGGTTTGGTATTCTAAGCTTGGTTTGGTATTCTAAGCCATTGTGAATGATGTACTCAGAGGCATGCACAATTGTTTTGTAGTTGTTTACAATGACAAAATTACTATTCAATGTAGATCATGTTCACCATGTCCTCATAGGCAATCAATCGTAAACTGGAATAGTCTGAATTTCATCAGTCCTCAGGCTTATACCTGGGATCCATCAGAGATACCCAACCATTTACAGTATGATGGATGATATATGAAGCAACACTGTGATTACCATGACCTTGTCCATGACCTTGTGAATGAAGGATCTGCAGTAATTCATAAGAGATACAAACTTTTGAAGAAGAGTATTTTATGGATTCACTTCTGCTCCTCTTACTTCCTGGCTCACAGTAAAACCCAGAACCTTTAAAGGAATGAAGCAGCCATCAGTGCATTGAAAGACCTCATGAACATGTTTAAGAAGAAGAAATTCTTAATCAGAACATGCAACTGCATGTAGTTTTTAAATACAAGACATGGGACATAATGGACAGCTCTCAAACCCAATACTAAGAACTTTTACCAACACCCCACCACCTCCACCACCAACTTCCCCGATAACCTGGGCACCCTGGTATTTGGAAAACTCTTCATTTAGTCTAGAACAGTTTATGTGGGAATTTATTTAACCCTGTGAAATATCTGCTCAATCTACAACCCCATGACATTGTTTACCGCCCTCTTATGGCCATTATGGATTTTCTTTTTATGGCGTACCCAAAGATACAGTGTCTGAACAATGTATGCCATTCACTTTTCGGTTCTCAAAAATGATTCTATTCTAACTGAAGATTAATATCAGGTAACTTTTATTTTATTTAGTAATGTACTTTACAAATGCATTATTTGTATAATACAAAGAGTTAAATAAAGGTCAATAATATACTTTGCCATAACTAGCTTAAGAAACTGACTTTATTAAAGCTAACATACTAACATGTAAAGTAATACAATTTGATTTAGTTGGTTGACTTTTACATTACATTATCTACCACCTTTTCATGTATAGGATCACTTTTCCTATACAAGTCATCAAAACATGGATTCATTCATTCATTTATTCATTTTCTACCACTTATCCGAACTTCTCAGGCATCATCAGGCATCAAGGCAGGATACACTCTGGACAGACTGCCAACCCATCGCAGGGCACACACACACACACACACACACACTCATTCACTCATGCAATCACACACTACGGACAATTTTCCAGAGATGCCTATTAACCTACCATGCATGTCTTTGGACCGGGGGAGGAAACCGGAGTACCCGGAGAAAACCCCCGAGGCATGGGGAGAACATGCAAACTCCACACACACTCAAGGCGGAGGCGGGAATCGAACCCCCAACCCTGGAGGTGTGAGGCAAACGTGCTAACCACTAAGCCTTGTGCCCCCAAAACATTGATTTGGATAGCTAATACAGTTATGATATAAAAACACCACTGATGTGATAGTAGGGTAGTTTTCAGCACAGATTTGTTTTGATTGCAGTAAAGAGCATTGAATTGATCTGTATCAGTGGACATTACATTGACATAAGCAAGAGGTATGTTTATTCTTAGATAGCCAAAAGATTTAGAAAAGAATAAGGGCTACACTTTTGGCCCACCAACAGCTGTAAGATTGTTCTATAACATCCTGGCAAACACCATGAACCAACAAAGTTAAGTTATATGCAATGTTACATTCCAGCATGTCATTGTGTGCCAGAAGTGCCATTGGATCTCTGTGTGGTGTGAGGAGAGTTAAGCAATTTCCAGCAGCAGAAAGGTTGCATGCTATTGACTAGTCTCCTTATCAATTGATCGCAAGACGCCCGGAGAACTGAAGAGGAGAAATAAAAAATGAGAGGGTCCAAGCAGGCATTAAAGGTGCTGGTAAGGAGTGCGTATGGTCTCCAGTCAGGACTGTACCATCCAATAAATCCCACAAGATGAGACACGTTGTAGGGCATGAAGCAGATGATGAAGACCAGCAGGGTGGCTAGGGCAAGCCCAATGGCCCTGTAGCGTTTCTGAGGGTTGATGTTAGGTAGCCGAGAGAGGATGAGGATGAATCTGATGTAGCAGAAGCTGCAGACGATAAAAGGGATGCAGAACAGCAGGACAAACAATTCGAAACGGACAGGCAAAACATGCTTCAGCTGTTCTTCTGTAAACTCATAATAGCAGAGCTCTTTTTTGGATGAATCATTGACGGTGTTATTGAAGTTATACTGAATAATAATGACCGAGCTGCAATGTAACATGGAAACCAACCAGAATATAACGCATGCAATCATGGCATATCGAGGATGTCGCTTGAGTTTGTACTTGATTGGAAAGGCCACTCCCAGATAGCGATCCACACTGATAGCCATCAAAAGCAAGGTGCTGTTGTAAATGGTTGCGTAAAAGATAAATACTGAAAGCGAACAGAGAAAGTAGCTCATGGTCCATTTCATTTCGGCCGCCTCTTTCATGCGCAATGGAAGGAAGAACAGGAAGATCAGGTCAGAGATGGTGAGGCTGAGCAAGAATACATCGAGGGGTGTAGCTTGATGCTTCATCTTATGGATAAAGATGTAGAGAGCCAACAGATTAGTTGGAAGACCTGCGATCAGTGTAACTGAATCCACTGCCAGGACCAACTTGCTGAGATTCTCTGTCCACTGCATGGTTCTATATAAATAGTAGAAACAACATCAGAATTATAGCAGAAAATGTAATCATTCTCAATTCACCACTTTTGTCTTTTGTCAGTTATGTCTTCAGTTTTGCTAATGCTACTTTAAGTCAAACTGTAAAATTAACAACCATTACTTCTAGCCCAAACTCATTACTAAACACAGAGAGGAACGCCTGACAACTGAGCTAAAATCATGTAAACAGATTTCAAATAAATTGATTTTGACATATTATTGTGTCATATTTACTTCAAGAAAGAAGAAAAAAGAGAAGTTGGTGAGGGACTATTCTGTCAGTCATTGCTATACTGTAAGTAATAACAAGAACTAGCTTGTTAACAGTATAAAAAAAAATTTAAAGTGAAAAGTACAAATTAATAAGTATTAGCAAAGGTATATTTCTGTCATGTAAAACACTCTGTCATATGAAAATATGTCATATGGGTGGTGTCATGATGCAGCTCGGACTCTGGCCACGTGCAGTTTTGTTTACGTTTCTCGTCACGTGTCTGCCCTGCCTTCGTCTGCTCCTTCCTGTCACCACACCTGCTCCTCATTGTGTCATGATTGTCTTGTATATTTAATTGTGCCACGTTGCCTTGTGCAGCGCGGAATCTACTGTTGTCCTGTCTTGTCTTCAGTCCGTGTCGTGTTTTGTGTTCCTCTGTTATTAAACCCTGTTTTGTTTTGCTATCCTGCGTCTGGGTCCGCTTCCTGCCCTGTGTCATGACAGAAGATTCCGCCGCACCAGGACCCAGCAGGATAGCAGCTTGGATTTGGGAGCTTTTTTTTTCTCCCCCGGACTTTGCGGGTTTGGTGACATCGGCCCGCATTTTTTCGGTGAGGGACGCCGCTCCGCATCCGGTTTCTTCGCAGGGGGAGCCGCCTCACTTCCGGGTTGTGGGCCATGTCGCCAGCCCGAGTTTTGTTTTGTTTTTTCGGTGTCCTGTGATATCGCCCCGCATTTGTCCGGTGGGGGGCGTCGCTTCACGTTTTGTTCTTCCTGTTCGTGGGGTGTTGCAGGCCCAAATTTTTTGGATTTTCTGTTCTTTGGAGGATATATATATATATATTTTTTTTTCTTCTTCCCCGCCCTCCCTCCCTTCCTGTTCCTGGTTCCTGTTTCCTGAGGGGTGGGACTGGCAGCGGTGCATCGGGAGTTATGCGCGGCCCTTCAGCTCGGCTGTGGACGTCATTCGGCCCTTCAGCTCAGCTATGGCAGTCGGGTAGCCCTTCTGCTTGGCTGTGGACATCGCTCGGCCATTCTGCTTGGCTGTGGACGTCGTTAGGCCCCTCTGCTCGGCTGTGGACGTCGCTCGGCCCCCGCTGGCTGCGCCACCGTGTGCCTTGCTCCCCCCCACCTGCCTTCGCCGTGTGCCTTGCTCCCCCCCACCTGCCTTCGCCGTGTGCCTTGCTCCCCCCACCTGCCTTCGCCATGTGCCTCGCCCCCCCTCCTGGACCGTGTCGGGATTTGGCGCTTCGGGAGCCACGCCTTGGGGGGGCCTCTGTCATGATTCAGCTCGGACTCTGGCCACGTGTAGTTTTGTTTACGTTTCTCGTCACGTGTCTGCCCTGCCTTCGTCTGCTCCTTCCTGTCACCACAGCTGCTCCTCATTGTGTCATGATTGTCTTGTACAGTTAATTGTGCCGCGTTGCCTTCTGCCGCGTTGCGGAATCTACTGTTGTCCTGTCTTGTCTTCAGTCCGTGTCGTGTTTTGTGTTCCTCTGTTATTAAACCTTGTTTTGTTTTGCTATCCTGCGTCTGGGTTCGCTTCCTGCCCCGCGTCATGACAGGTGGCTTGGATTGGAAGAGTCTCTTTTTATACACAATCATGTTGACCTAATAATTTGCAAATTGGTCCTCCAGCTGTTCCTTATATGTACCTTTAACTTTTCCGGCCTCTTATTGCTACCTGTCCAACTTTTTTGGAATGTGTACAGTAGCTCTCATGAAATCCAAAAAGAGCCAATATTTGGCATGATATTTCAAAATGTCTCACTTTCAGCATTTGATATGTTATCTGTATTCTATTGTGAATAAAATATATGACGTAAATTATTGCATTCCTTTTTTATTCACAATTTGTACAGTGTCTCAACTTTTTTGGAATCGGGTTTGTATATATGTATGTTAAAGAAAGGATTTGAAAATTCTTGATGTAGACCAATTAAACACAAGCATTTGTCATCGAAATTAAAATTCCAATAATTCCACTTCAACCTGTGTGAGCAAATTCTGAATTTAAGTGAGTAATTGTTAATAGGCTGATCACAGAATAAGAGTAAGACACAGAGACCCGTTCATTTCTAAAATAATAGGGTCTTCTTACCTTTGTTAATGCTGGTGGTATCCCTGGCTCTGATGTCTCCAGTATGTACTTAAATGCTCTACCTAATGAATTGGCAATTTAATGCACAGTGAAAACAATAAAACACACACATCCTCTTTTATACCTCAGATTACATCATCTCAAAGTGTTGTGCATTACAGGAACTGAACAAATATACATGAGATATTACATGTTTTTCTCAAAATCTTTTTGCAAGACGTGCAGACTGAAGCTGTGGTAGCCTAGTGGTTATGGTGTTGGGCTACCAATCGGAAGGTTGTAAATTCAATCCCAGGTCCACCAATCTGCCACTTTTGGGCCCTTGAGAAAGGCCCTTAACCCTCAATTGCTCAGCTGTATAAAAAATGAGATAATGTAAGTCTATCTGGTTAAGGGCATCTGCAAAATGCTGTAAATGTAAATATTTAAAACAATCTGCATGTAATAGTGTTTGAAATAAAGAATTTGGCAAGATGCCACATCTACCAAAAGGTGTGTTAGTAAGCACTGAGTTAGTAGGGTTTCTAAACTTTTTCACATGATCTGTTGCAATTTATAAAATCTAAAGTAATGGAATAACATTCGTAATTACCAGCATTTGGAAAAATTCCAGCATGGAGCAGAATTTGTGTTTTATTCAATTAAAAAAAATAAAGAAAATGTGTTATTATAGCCATGGGATGCCAAAACATTTGCATATACACTTTGATAAGAATGGACGACTTTTTGAACAGAATATACACAAACACTTAATTTCAGCCGAATAATATCTGTTTAAAGACTGTAAAACATGCCCATTTTTATGAGTAACACGTCTGAGTGACGAGTAAAAAGGAGCAGGTAATGAATTCTTCTTTAATGAAGAGATTAATAAGAACATATAGGAGCAAATGGTGTTCTGATGGCAACAAAATAGCAAATAAATGAATGAATGAATGAATGAATGAATGAATGAATAGATTAAATATACTGATGCTATGTCAATTAGTCAATTACACAGTTGTGTAGTTTTTCTGAAAATAATGTTGCAATGACATACAGGAAAGCAGCACCTACTTCTTTAACAGACATCGTTTTTTAATTTAATTCAAGAGTGCTACTATGTGTGTTTGAGTGTTTGTGTGTAGACAGACAGATAGCTTTTATTTGATAAACAATGTACTGTAGATACCATTTGGTCCGCTGTTCAGATCTGTAGCTGTCTGGAATCTACTAAAGTTTTATTTCAATAGATTATTACTACAGCAGTCAGATTTAAGGCTGAAAATTATTTATTTATTTATTTATTTATTTATTTATTTATTTATTTATTTATTTATTTATTTATTTATTTATTGTGATTATTATTTTCATACACAGAATCCAAACAACTTGGCATCAGAAATGTAACACCACTTCTTCTTTATTTTTCACAAATAAATCATTTCCACAAGTTGGATTATTTTAAGACAATTCTTTTAAGTTATATAATTATTAATTATTTATTTCCATGTATTTTATTCAATTATTTTAACATATTTTTACCATTTTTTTTTCATTATTGATAGCCATTATTATTGTTTTATAACTATTATAATTAGCATGCTTGATTTTCTTTTCCTTTTCAAGACTTTTCACAATGCTACAGTAGCACTCTATCGTAATAATAAGCAGCCCCTAATATGTTTCCTCTAAACTGTGTCTTTTATTTTATTGGACCTCCAGAATGCTGTAATAATAATATAATAATTCCAGCCTGGAAGTGAAAACATTTCTAAATGAAACAAAAGCATATTTGCCCCACCAACAAATAAATCCCATATAAATCAAATTCTCACTGAAGGAAACTCCCCAGAATGTAAAATTAATTAATGTGTAATAAAATATTTTATTTGTGGATTTAAAAACAATTTAGTGAACCATCAGAGACTTTCAGTTTCTGGTACTAAAAAGGCTGTGGGAAGCCTAAAACAAAGTATTGTCCCATTAGAAACAGTTCCTATTTTTTACAGCTAAGAAATTTAAATTTTCTAAAGAACTAGAGTGCATATATTACCTGGATAGGTGTTGGGTACAAACTTACCTGATAATACCTCATCAGGTGTACAAAATTTAGTCAAATAACAATAGTAAAACTGTCATACATGGTACAGAAACAGTGCTGTATGGCTGAGGTTATTAATGGTGCTTGCAAAGCAACATTCTTATTATCTTGCATACGGATTATTATTCTTCCGGACAAAACTTCGGCGCATAACTTGTCCCATAGCTTTTGTCCTAGACCCATGAATGAGGTGTCAAATCGACCGGCTCATTGAGGAGAGGTGTGCTATGCCTTTTATAAGCAATCCAACAAACAATGTTTGCACAGCGGATAAAAAAGCGGCCAAAAAAGTCCCATAGACTTGAATGGGAAATTCCTAAAATTTCACTTTAGCAACCGAGTGCCGAGATTTGCCAAATGAAAGCTCCATTCACAGTTTCTAAAGGAAATGTACATTCTAGTTTCTTTTATTGTTGTTTTGTACACTACATTCCAGGCTAAATGTAAAACCAGTACCAACAAACTTGAGTTCCCTTTCGGAACTCGAGCTGCGTCGAAACGCTATGGGAACGCCCTCTGCGTGACCGCGCTCTGAACCACGTGTGTAATCTGACCAATAGGCTTTGGAACGTGACGTCATCGGCGGGTGACGTCGCGTAAACAGGAAGCTACAAATGGCTGCGAGATGGACAAGACGCTAGCTTCTGCTCGTTCAGGTAAGCGCTGTTTTCTGATACTGTGTTTTTCTGATCGAGTGATGGCTAGCAGACAGAACTTCCGAAAGTGTGTTTTTCCGTGTCCCCGTTTTATTACCGGGAAGGATTCGCACGATCGATGCGTTGTTTGCTTGGGAGTGGAGCATGCACAATCGGCTCTCGAGGGAGTCAATTGCTCGCATTGCAGCCGCATGGCTATGCGCACGCTTCACTCCCGGAGAGCGCTCTTCGAGAAGAGTGCTCTCCCTCGCGGCTCCGGTCTCGCTCTTGCGAGGCAAAGCGGCGCCGGCGCTCATGGGGCTCGCAGGCCGATTTAGCAGCGAGATTGGAGGCGGATGAGTCCTCTTCAGCCTCGTCTGCTGAATCGAGCTCCGGCTCTCGCGGAGAAGCAGGCCCGATGGCTGCTTCTTCTCCCGGTGCGAGCAGCGCGACATTACATGTCTCTCCCTCCGAGGAAGGAGAGCTGATGGATGCTAGCGAGCCCGTGGGCTCCTCACAGCCTGTGCTGTATGAGGAGCTCCTCGAGGTCGTGACACGAGCCGTAGCCAAACTGGATTTAGATTGGCCGGTGGAGCAGCAGAAGCAGCGCACACCCAGTAAGCTGGATGGGTGTTTCCTGCGCCCTGTGTCACTTCCTCGGCGCCGGAGCCTGCCATTTTTTCCCGATCTGCACGCCGAGGTGTCCAGATCCTGGAAAACCCCGTACTCTACGCACACTTCGCCTAGTCACTCCTCGCTTTACGCGAATGTGGTTGGGGCTAAGGCGTGTGGCTACGGGGCAATGCTACGTGTGGAAGAGACGCTGGCTAGCTATCTCTCCCCTAAAGTAGCATCGTCGCTAAAGGCTCCGGTTTTCCCTACTAAGCCGCTACGTGCTACGTCAGCCTTAGTAGGGAAGGCTTACGCGGCAGCAGGTCAGACCGCGGGCTGCCTCCACACCATGGGTGTGTTGCAGGCATACCAGGCTGACCTGCTACGTGATTTGGATGAGGGACTTAGCTCCGGGACCGCTGATATTGAGGAGTTGCGTCGCACTGCCGACTTGGCTCTTCGGGCCACGAAGCACACGGCGCGGGCCGTTGGGCGGTCCATGGCGGCCCTGGTGGCCACAGAAAGGCATCTGTGGCTCACCTTGTCCGACCTCCCGGACAAGGATCGAGCTGTGCTACTGGACGCACCGATGGCTCCTCCTGGACTGTTTGGCAACGCTGTGATGGCGGTCGTACACAAGTTCCAGGAGTCTAAGAAGCAGTCGGCTGCGTTTCAGCAGTACCTCCCTCGGTGATCTCGTGGGGCTGTTCGGCGGCAGCCCCAGCCTGGTCCTTCCGGGCACCGCGAAGCCCAGAGACAGAGCGTGGCCACCCGATCTCCGCTGGCAGGGCCTAAGGGCTCAAGGCGACGCTCTAGGCCCAGGAAGGAGCAGGGTGACCTGAGGGTCACCCTCGCCTCCGACAAACGGGCAGTGGTGCGTAGATCCTGACGATCTACGGTTGGGGGGATGGGGCACGCCTCACGTGACGGTGCCCATCCCTCCCCTGCACCACCGGGGTGCTAGGCCGTTGGCTCTGCCACAGGATGTGCTTCAGAGCACGGCCCCCCTCCAGCGGGCACCTCCCTCCACTTCCGCCCAAAGTCTCTGTACGGATGGGGGAGGCCCGCCGCCTCTCAGGAGGTCTCAACGGCCGCAGTACGTGGCTCCGGCCGTTCGGGTCATGGGAGCCGGTCTGTCTGCCCTGCCACAAGATGTGCTTCAGGGCGCGGCTTCCCTCCAGCGGTTCGCTCCCCACCTTTCCACCTGAAGGTTCGCTGTGGAGGGGGAGAGTCCGCCGCAGGGCTTGGCCCCAGCTGCTCTGAGTGAGTCAGAGGCCAGCCCTGAGGGGCTGGTTCCCCTGAGGAACTTTCTGACAGCTTGGGAGGAGCTGCCAGGAGTCTCCCGGTGGGTCCTGTGGACCATAGAGGATGGCTACACGATTCAGGTTCAGGATGCTCACCCTCAGGGAGGTCGTGGCTCAGATCAGGTCAGGGGACTGGTTCGTCACAATAGATCTGGAAGACGCGTACTTTCACGTTTCCATCCTTCCTGCACACGGAGGTTCCTGAGGTTTGCTTTTGGGGGCGAAGCTTACCAATATCGGGTCCTCCCGTTCGGCCTAGCACTCTCGCCCCGCACCTTCACGAAATGCGTTGACGCAGCACTGACCCCGCTGCGGCTCCAGGGCATCCGCATTTTAAACTACCTCGACGACTGGCTGATTCTGACTCAGTTGGAGTGCCAGGCATTGCATCATCGAGATGTCGTCCTTGCCTGCATGAAGGTGCTTGGGTTTCGGCTAAACGCCAGCAAAAGCGTGCTCTCTCCAGCACAGAGAACCACCTTTTTGGGCGTGATCTGGGACTCGGCCCGGATGCAGGCACGGTTGTCACCTGCTCGGGTCGAAGTCATCCTCACCTCAGTCAGGAGAGTGCGGGAAGGCCAGCCACTCACTGTGAAGCGGTTCCAGAGGCTGCTAGGGCTCATGACTGCGGCGTCCAGCGTAATCCCGCTCGGCCTCCTGCACATGAGGCCCCTCCAGTAGTGACTCCGGGGCAGGGGGTTTTCTCTTAGGGGAAGAGGTCCATCAAGGTCTCCATCAAGGTCTCGCGGCGTGCCCTTCGAGCCTTGGATGTTTGGAAAGACCGAACGTTTCTGTCCCAAGGCCGCGTGACGCTAACGACGGACGCCTCCCTCACGGGGTGGGGTGCGGTCATGAGTGGCCACTCCGCCCAAGGTCTGTGGAGCGGCCCACGTCTCTCGTAGCACATAAATTGCCTGGAGATGATGGCGGTGTTTTTGGGGTTACAACACTTCCTCCCGGACCTGAGAGATCGCCATGTATTGGTCCGCACGGACAATACTGCGGTGGTCTCCTACATCAACCACCAAGGGGGCCTCCGATCTCGCCCTTTGTACAAGTTAGCACGGGCGGTCCTCTTGTGGTCTCGGGACAGACTCCTCTCTTTGAAGGCCATTTATATCCCGGGACGGTTGAATGTAAGAGCAGATGCCCTGTCGAGGCAGGGGCCGAGGCCTGGGGAATGGCGTCTCCACCCCGAGGTGGTGGAGTTCATATGGCGGAGGTTCTACAGAGCCCAGGTGGATCTGTTTGCGACCCGGGAAACCTCGCACTGTCCCCTCTGGTTCTCTCTCTCTCACCCAGCCCCGTTAGGTCTGGATGCCATGGTGCAGTCGTGGCCGAGGCTACGCCTATACGCCTTTCCTCCGATTGCACTGCTCCCTGGAGTTCTGGAGAGAGTTCGCCGGGATGGAGTTCGTCTCCTCCTTGTAGCACCTTGATGGCCGGGCAAGCCATGGTTTGCGGATCTGATGTCCCTACTCGAAGGCCCTCCGTGGGAAATTCCTCACAGGAGGGATCTCCTCTCACAGGTGGGCGGAACCCTGGTGCACCCCCGCCCAGAGCTGTGGAGGCTGTGGCTGTGGCCCCTGAGGGGGCACAGTTCATAGCGGCTGGTCTCTCTACCGAGGTAGGAGAGACCCTTCTCCGCTCCAGAGCTTCCTCCATTTACAGCCCCCAAACAGGAGCGACAGAACCGACTGTGTCCAGTGCAAGCACTGGTCACTTACCTCCGCAGGACGAGTCCATGGAGAGAATCGGTGCAGCTGCTCGTCTGCTATGGCCCTAACAGGAAGAGTTTCCTGGCCGCTGTGCAGACGTTGAGCAGATGGATAGTGGATGCGATTGTCGGCTCCCAAGCCCTCTGGCTTCCCCGCACCGTTCGGGGTCCGAGCTCACTCCATCCGGAGTGTGGCGGCCTCTACAACCTGGTCCGCTGGTGTGGCACTCCAAGACATCTGTGACGCTGCGGGTTGGTCCACCCCGCTGACCTTTGTCGAGTTCTATGTCCTTGACCTCAGAGCCACCACGGGCTCCTCTGTTCTACGTGCAGGTGCCGAGGCCCTCACTCTCTAAGCAGGGTCTGGTCAGTGTGGCGTGATTGGACACTCGTTCCCATAGCGTTTCGACGCAGCTCGAGTTCAGAAAGGGAACGTCTCTAGGTTACGACCGTAACCATAGTTCCCTGAGGAACGAGACGCTGCGTCTCCGTGCCACACTCCCTGCATCCCTGCGGCGCTTACCTTCTCTCACAGGAGCTAGCGTCTTGTCCATCTCACAGCCATTTGTAGCTTCCTGTTTACACGACGTCACCCGCCGATGACGTCACGTTCCAAAGCCTATTGGTCAGATTACACACGTGGTTCAGAGCGCGGTCACGCAGAGGGCGTTCCCATAGCGTTTCGAAGCAGCATCTCATTCCTCAGGGAACTATGGTTACGGTCGTAACCTAGAGACGTTTTACCTGAAGCCTATTACACAGTTAGAAGCACATTTCTTTTAAGAGTTCCTTGAATGATTAAACAAACAAAAATGGGTTGTGTGAGAAAACCTTTCTGAAATGGTACTCGCAAAGGGGCAACTAAAGACCCTTGAAGATTCCTTAATGTTCTATGAGTCTAACATTATGTGTGCCTGACAGAGGTGAGAAGTAATGGAGTAAAAATACTTTGTTACTGTACTTAAGTAAATTTTTTTACTTTACTCCACTATTTATTTTTCGGACAACTTTTTACTTTTACTCATTACATTTTTACACAAATATCTGTACTTTTTACTTCTTACATTTTCAAAACGGACTCGTTACTTTTAGTATTATTTCTTCTCATTGAGCGCTGTTTCCAGCCTATCATTGTGTGGCTTTTTCACCATGTGACTGTTGTACTGTATTATTTACTGGCTATCAGACAGACTAAGGATAGTGGAGCTAACAATAAGCAGCACGCCTACAAAAGGAATGGATAATGTTAATTCTGAGGGAGTCACCGATGTTAAAATAACTAACAACGAGGACATTCCTGAACACACATGGCCATATATGAGGGAGATGTTTGAAATAATCGGTGTCAAAAAGGATTCCTGGCGAATGCGTTGCGAATTGTGTCAACCAGGGGCGGTTCTAGCCCTTTTTTAAGGTGGCTTCAGCCCCCTGTCTGTAATCTCAGCCAGCCTAAAACTATAAGAATAATTTTTACTTTCATAAATAAACAATAAAAATGCCGTTAAAATGCAGGACATGTCGTCGATGGGAAAGAAAATTATTTATCAGTTTGATCCAAGAGCAATTTTTTTTTTACTTTGCTTTTATTCTATACTTTTCCACGCGTGTGTTGTGGTCTTTCAAAAGTGCGTCATCAGCTGTCTGCTTTATTTGAACGGAAAAGCACAGGTACGCGCAGCGTGCATGCGCAGTCAGAGCTGGAGGCGTTTATCTATAACGTTAATCGATGGAAAGACACAAAGACGGCAACCAAAAGCTGTGAAATTTCACTATTCTTATTACCAGAGTTGTCATATAATATATAATATAAAACTCTTCTTGTTTTAAATTCTCACTGAGGGCTAAAGCCCCTAAAGATGAAATCCTAGAACCGCCCCTGGTGTCAACTCAAAAAACACGAAGTGCTTAATTTAATTAACATCAATTTTGTCATTTGTAAAACATCACAATAATTTTGAGTTGTTTTCAGGAACAGAGCTGGAATCTCCCTACAGTTTGGGATATGGCCTTGGTGATACACTTGGTATACATTATGTTTCCAAAAGTATTGGGTCACCTGACCTTCCCTGCTATATGTGGTTGTTTTCTGATCTCATCCCTACTGAACACCTTTGGGATGAATGTGACTCCACCCTACCTCACCTACATCAGTGCCTGCCTTTCGTAACAATCTTGTGGCTGATGAACACAAATATCCATCAGCACACTCCAAAATTATATATTCATATGCATACACACACACACACACACACATATATATATATATATATATATATATATATATATATAAAACATGCCGTCCAGTTACCAGCATGACACTAAAGAGGTAGTAAGTATTAACGGCGACTTTTTACTTAAGTACATGTCAGAGCCCATACTTCTTTACTTTAGCTTGAGTAAAAGAGTACAGTCACTACTTCTACTTTTACTGGAGTATTTTAAAAAATGAGTATCTGTACTTCTCTGTACAGAGTAAAAGATGTGTGTACTTTTGCCACCTCTGTCCACCGCCAACTTCCCCAATAACCTGGGCACCCTGGTATTTGGAAAACTCTTCATTTAGTCTAGAACAGATTATGTGGGAATTTATTTAACCCTGTGAAATATCTGCTCAATCTACAACCCCATGACAATGTTTATCGCCCTCTTATGGCCATTATGGATTTTCTTTTTATGGCATACCCAAAGATACAGTGTCTGAACAATGTATGCCATTCACTTTTAGGTTCTCAAAAATGATTTTATTCTAACTGAAGATTAATATCAGGTAACTTTTATTTCATTTAGTAATGTACTTTACAAATGCATTATTTGGCATAATTCAAAGAATTAAATACAGGTCAATAATATACTTTACCATAATTAGCTTAAGAAACTGACTTTATGTAAAGTAATACAATTTGATTTAGTTGGTTGACTTTTACATTACATTATCTACCACCTTTTCATGTATAGGTTCACTTTTCCTATACAAGTCATCAAAACATGGATTCATTCATTCATTTTCTACCACTTATCCGAACTTCTCAGGTGTCATCAGGCATCAAGGCAGGATACACCCTGGACAGAATGCCAACCCATCCCAGGGCACACACACTCTCATTCAATCACGCAATCACACACTTCGGACAATTTTCCAGAGATGCCAATTAACCTACCATGCATGTCTTTGGACCGGGGGAGGAAACCGGAGTACACGCAGGAAACCCCCGAGGCACGGGGAAAACATGCAAACTCCACACACACAAGGCGGAGGTGGGAATCGAACCCCCAACCCTGGAGGTGTGAGGCAAATGTGCCAACCACTAAGCCTTGTGCCCCCAAAACATGGATTTGGATAGCTAATACAGTTATGATATAAAAACACCACTGATGTGACAGTAGGGTAGTTTTCAGCACAGATTTGTTTTGATTGCAGTAAAGAGCATTGAATTGATCTGTATCAGTGGACATTACATTGACATAAGCAAGAGGTATGTTTATTCTTAGATAGCCAAAAGATTTAGAAAAGAATAAGGGCTACACGTTTAGCCCACAAACAGCTGTAAGATTGTTCTATAACATCCTGGCAAACACTATGAACCAACAAAGTTAACTTATATGCAATGTTACATTCCAACATGTCATTGTGTGCCAGAAGTGCCATTGGATCTCTGTGTCGTGTGAGCAGAGTTAAGCAATTTCCAGCAGCAGAAAGGTTTTATGCTATTGACTAGTCTCCTTATCAATTGTTCGCAAGTCGCCCGGAGAACTGAAGAGGAGAAATAAAAAATGAGAGGGTCCAAGCAGGCATTAAAGGTGCTGGTGAGGAGCGCATATGGTCTCCAGTCAGGACTGTACCATCCAATAAATCCCACAAGATGAGACACGTTGTAGGGCATGAAGCAGATGATGAAGACCAGGAGGGTGGTTAGGGCAAGCCCAATGGCCCTGTAGCGTTTCTGAGGGTTGATGTTAGGTAGCCGAGAGAGGATGAGGATGAATCTGATGTAGCAGAAGCTGCAGACGATAAAAGGGATGCAGAACAGCAGAACAAACAATTCGAAACGTACAGGCAAAACATGCTTCAGCTGTTCTTCTGTAAACTCATAATAGCAGACCTCTTTTTGGGATGAATCAGGGACGGTGTTATTGAAGTTATAGTACTGAATAATAATGGCCAAGCTGCATTGTGGCATGGAAACCAACCAGAATATAACGCATGCAATCATGGCATATCGAGGATGTCGCTTGAGTTTGTACTTGATTGGAAAGGCCACTCCCAGATAGCGATCCACACTGATAGCCATCAAAAGCAAGGTGCTGTTGTAAATGGTTGCGTAAAAGATAAATACTGAAAGCGAACAGAGAAAGTAGCTCATGGTCCATTTCATTTCGGCCGCCTCTTTCATGCGCAACGGAAGGAAGAACAGGAAGATCAGGTCAGAGATGGTGAGGCTGAGCAAGAATACATTGAGGGGTGTAGCTTGATGCTTCATCTTATGGATAAAGATGTAGAGAGCCAACAGATTAGTTGGAAGACCTGCAATAAGTGTAACTGAATCCACTGCCAGGACTAACTTGCTGAGATTCTCTGTCCACTGCATGGTTCTATATAAATAGTAGAAACAACATCAGAATTATAGCAGAAAATGTAATCATTCTCAATTCATCACTTTAGTTATGTCTTCAGTTTTGCTAATGCTACTTTAAGTCAAACTGTAAAATTAACAACCATTACTTCTAGCCCAAACTCGTTACTAAACACAGAGAGGAACGCCTGACAACTGAGCTAAAATCATGCAAACAGATTTCAAATAAATTGATTTTGACATATTATTGTGTCATATTTAACTTCAAGAAAGAAGAAAAAAGAGAAGTTGGTGAGGGACTATTCTGTCAGTCATTGCTATACTGTAAGTAATAACAAGAACTAGCTTGTTAACAGAAAAAAAAAATTTAAGTGAAAAGTACAAATTAATAAGTATTAGAATGGGTATATTTCTGTCGTGTAAAACCCTCTGTCATATGAAAATATGTCATATGGGTGGTTTGGATTGGAAGAGGCTCTATTTATACCCAATCATGTTGACCTAATAATTTGCAAATTGGTCGTCCAGCTGTTCCTTATATGTACTTTTAACTTTTCCGGCCTCTTATTGCTACCTGTTCAACTTTTTTGGAATGTGTACAGTAGCTCTCATGAAATCCAAAAAGAGCCAATAGTTGGCATGATATTTCAAAATGTCTCACTTTCAGCATTTGATATGTTATCTATATCATATTGTGAATAAAATATATGTTGTAAATTATTGCATTCCTTTTTTATTCACAATTTGCACAGTGTCTCAACTTTTTTGGAATCGGGTTTGTATATATGTATGAGTATGCATTCATATATTAAAAATGTTCTTAAAAAAGTTTATATACTGTGAAAGAATGTATAAGTAACTATAAAGGGGATATTAATTGATATAAATAAAATAAAAGGGAGAAAAGTTTCAATACATCAGTTAAATTGTGTTTTAATTGCATCTACATTCCATGTCTTATAAAACAAACTATTTTATTTTTATTGTTCAAATCCAGTTGACCAAAACACGACTGATGGCAGACAGTCCATTTTCAAGTTGTTTTTTTTTTATTCTTGTTTCATTTACCTTAATGGGTTTTTATGGGTTTTTTTCCATATTCCTTAATTATTGACAATAATATAAATTTACTTCAATTCACAAATTTTCTCAATGGAATTTTAATTCCATGGCCTGGGGAAAGTAAAATTTGTGAAGAAGAAAAAAAATGCTAGTATGTTAAAGCAAGGATTTGAAAATTCTTGATGTAGACGAATTGAACACAAGCATTTGTCATCGAAATTGAAATTCCGAGAATTTCACTTCAACCTGTGTGAAGAAATTCTGAATTTAAGTGAGTAATTGTTAATAGGCTGATCACAGAATAAGAGTAAGACACAGAGACCCGTTTACAGATTTTTTCCATAATCATTGCATTTCTAAGATAATAGGGTCTTCTTACCTTTGTTAATGCTGGTGGTATCCCTGACTCTGATGTCTCCAGTATGTACTTAAATGCTCTACCTAATGAATTGGCAATTGAATGCACAGTGAAAACAAAAAAAGACACACATCCTCTTTTACACCTCGGATTACATCTCAAAGTGTTGTGTGTCATTACAGGAACTGAACAAATATTATACATGAGATTTAAACAATTTAATTTAAAAGAATTTGGCAAGATGCCACATCTACCAAAAGGTGTGTTAGTAAGCACTGAGTTACTGTAGTAGGGTTTCTAAACTTTTTCACATGATCTGTTGCAATTTATCAAATCTAAAGTCACGGAATAACATTCGTAATTACCAGCATTTGGAAAAATTCCAGCATGCAGCAGAATTTGTGTTTTATTCAATAAAAAAATAAAGAAAATGTGTTATTATAGCCATGGGATGCCAAAACATTTGCATATACACTTTGATAAGAATGGACGACTTTTTGAACAGAATATACACAAACACTTAATTTCAGCCGAATAATATCTGTTTAAAGACTGTAAAACGTGTCCATTTTCATAAGTAACACGTCTGAGTGACGAGTAGAAGGAGCAGGTAGTGAATTCTTCTTTAATGAAGAGATTAATAAGAACATATAGGAGCAAATGGTGTTCTGATGAAAACAAAATAGCAAATAAATGAATGAATGAATGAATGAATGAATGAATGAATGAATGAATGAATGAATATACTGATGCTATGTAGGTCAATTAGTCAATTACACAGTTGTGTAGTTTTTCTGAAAATAATGTTGCAATGACATACAGGAAAGCAGAAACACCTACTTCTTCTTTAACATTTTTTACTTTAAATCAAGAGTGCTACTATATGTGTTTGAGTGTTTGTGTGTAGATAGATAGATAGATAGATAGATAGATAGATAGATAGATAGATAGATAGATAGATAGATAGATAGATAGATAGATAGATAGATAGATAGATAGATAGATAGATAGATAAGGATTGTTACCATGGCACTGCTCTGGACTTAAGATGAAATTTACCTAAATACTACCAGTGACGTTTACTTCCACTACCAGGCAGTAGACTTCATAACATCCTGAATTCTGATGTCTATTCTTAAGAACTTGCTGAATGACATTTTTCGCTATTTACTTGAGAAAACAGAGCTTTTATTTGATAAAGAATGTACTGTAGATACCATTTGGTCTCCGCTGTTCAGATCTGTAGCTGTCTGGAATCTATTAAAGTTTTTTTTTAATAGATTATTACTACAACAGTCAGATTTAATTCTGAAAATTATTTCTTTTTTATTTTTTTATGATTATTATTTTCATACACAGAATCCAAACAACTTGGCATCAGAAATGTAACACCACTTCTTCTTTATTTTTCACAAATAAATCATTTCCACAAGTTAGATTATTTTAAGACAATTCTTTTAAGTTAAATAATTATTAATTATTTATTTCCATGTATTTTATTCAATTATTTTAACATATTTTTACAAATTGTTTTTTTTTTTCATTATTTATAGCCATTATTATTGTATTATAACTATTTTAATTAGAATGCTTGATTTTCTTTTCCTTTTCAAGACTTTTCACAATGCTACAGTAGCACTCTCTTGTAATAATAAGCAGCCCCTAATATGTTTCCTCTAAACTGTGTCTTTTATTTTAATGGACCTCCAGAATGCTGTAATAATAATAATATAATGATTCCAGCCTGGAAGTGAAAACATTTCTAAATGAAACAAAAGCATATTTGCCCCACCAACAAATAAATCCCATATGAATCAAATTCTCACTGAAGGAAACTCCCCAGAATGTAAAATTGATTAATGTGTAATAAAATATTTTATTTGTGGATTTAAAAACAATGTAGTGAACCATCAGAGACTTTCAGTTTCTGGTACTAAAAAAGCTGTGGGAAGCCTAAAACAAAGTATTTTCCCATTAGAAACAGTTCGTATTTTTAGAGCTAAGAAATTTTCATATTCTAAAGAACTATTTCTGAACATTTCTATGAGTGCATATATTACCTGGATAGGCGTTGGGTACAAACTTACCTGATAATACTTCATCAGGTGTACAAAATTTAGTCAAATAACAATAGTAAAACTGTCATACATGGTACAGAAACAGTGCTGTATGGCTGAGGTTATTAATGGTGCTTGCAAAGCAACATTCTTGTTATCTTGCATACGGATTATTATTCTTCCGGACAAAACTTCGGCGCATAACTTGTCCCATAGCTTTTGTCCTAGACCCATGAATGAGGTGTCAAATCAAATCGGCTCATTGAGGAATGGGAAATTCCTAAAATTTCACTCTAGCAACCGAGTGCCGAGATTTGCCACATGAAAGCTCCATTCACAGTTTCTTCAGGAAATGTACATTCTAGTTTCTTTTATTGTTGTTTTGTACACTACATTCCAGACTAAATGTAAAACCAGTACCAACAAACTTGAGTTTTACCTGAAGCCTATTACACAGTTAGAAGCACATTTCTTTTAAGAGTTCCTTGAATGATTAAACAAACAAAAATGGGTTGTGTGAGAAAACCTTTCTGAAATGGTACTCGCAAAGGGGCAACTAAAGAACCTTGAAGATTACTTAATGTTCTATGAGTCTAAAATTATGTGTGCCTGACAGAGGTGGGAAGTAACGGAGTAAAAATACTTTGTTACTGTACTTAAGTAAATGTTTCTGGTATCAGTACTTTACTCCACTATTTATTTTTCGGACAACTTTTTACTTTTACTCATTACATTTTTACACAAATATCTGTACTTTTTACTTCTTACATTTTCAAAACGGACTCGTTACTTTTAGTATTATTTCTTCTCATTGAGCGCCGTTTCCAGCCTATCATCCTATCATTGTGCGGCTTTTTCCCCATGTGACTGTTGTACTGTATTATTTACTGGCTATCAGACATAGACTAAGGATAGCGGAGCTAACAATGAGCAGCACGCCTACAAAAGGAATGGATAATGTTAATTCTGAGGGAGTCACCAATGTTAAAATAACTAACAACGAGGACATTCCTGAACACACATGGCCATATATGAGGGAGATGTTTGAAATAATCGGTGTCAAAAAGGATTCCTGGCGAATGCGTTACGAATTGTGTCACTCAGGGGCGGTTCTAGCCCTTTTTTAGGGTGGCTTCAGCCCCCTGTCTGTAATCTCAGCCACCCTAAAACTATAAGAATAATTTTTACTTTCATAAATAAACAATAAAAATGACGTTAAAATACAGGACATGTTGTCATTGGGAAAGAAAATTATTTATCAGTTTGATCCAAGAGCGATTTTTTTTTTACTTTGCTTTTATTCCATACTTTTACACGCGTGTGTTGTGGTCTTTCAAAAGTGCGTCATCAGCTGTCTGCTTTATTTGAACGGAAAAGCACAGGTACGCGCAGCGTGCACGCGCAGTCAGAGCTGGAGGCGTTTATCTATAACTTTAATCGGCGGAAAGACACAAAGACGGCAACCAAAAGCTGTGAAATTTCACTATTCTTATTACCAGAGTTGTCATATAATATATAATATAAAACTCTTCTTGTTTTAAATTCACACTTAGGGCTAAACACTAGGGCTAAAACTAAAGATGAAATCCTAGAACCGCCCCTGGTGTCAACTCAAAAAACACGAAGTGCTTAATTTAATTAACATCAATTTTGTCATTTGTAAAACATCACAATAATTTTGAGTTGTTTTCAGGAACAGAGCTGGAATCTCCCTACAGTTTGGGATATGGCCTTGGTGATACACTTGGTATACATTATGTTTCCAAAAGTATTGGGTCACCTGACCTTTCCTGCTATATGTGCTTGTTTTCTGATCTTAAGCTTAACTAGCTTAAGAAACTGACTTTATGTAAAGTAATACAATTTGATTTAGTTAGTTGACTTTTACATTACATTATCTACCACCTTTTCATGTATAGGATCACTTTTCCTATACAAGTCATCAAAACATGGATTCATTCATTCATTTTCTACGGCTCATCCGAACTTCTCAGGCGTCATCAGGCATCAAGGCAGGATACACCCTGGACAGAGTGCCAACCCATCCCAGGGCACACACACACACTGTCTTTCACTCACGCAATCACACACTACGGACAATTTTCCAGATATGCCAATCAACCTACCATGCATGTCTTTGGACCGGGGGAGGAAACCGGAGTACCCGCAGGAAACCTCCGAGGCACGGGGAGAACATGCAAACTCCACACACACAAGGCGGAGGTGGGAATCGAACCCCCAACCCTGGAGGTGAGAGGCAAACGTGCCAACCACTAAGCCTTGTGCCCCCAAAACATGGATTTGGATAGCTAATACAGTTATGATATAAAAACACCACTGATGTGACAGTTTTCAGCACAGATTTGTTTTGATTGCATTAAAGATCATTGAATTGATCTGTATCAGTGGACATTACATTGACATAAGCAAGAGGTATGTTTATTCTTAGATAGCCAAAAGATTTAGAAAAGAATAAGGGCTACACTTTTGGCCCACCAACAGCTGTAAGATTGTTCTATAACATCCTGGCAAACACCATGAACCAACAAAGTTAAGTTATATGCAATGTTACATTCCAGCATGTCATTGTGTGCCAGAAGTGCCATTGGATCTCTGTGTGGTGTGAGGAGAGTTAAGCAATTTCCAGCAGCAGAAAGGTTGTATGCTATTGACTAGTCTCCTTATCAATTGATCACACGTTGCCCGGAGAACTGAAGAGGAAAAATAAAAAATGAGAGGGTCCAAGCAGGCATTAAAGGTGCTGGTGAGGAGTGCGTATGGTCTCCAGTCAGGACTGTACCATCCAATAAATCCCACAAGATGAGACACGTTGTAGGGCATGAAGCAGATGATGAAGACCAGGAGGGTGGTTAGGGCAAGCCCAATGGCCCTGTAGCGTTTCTGAGGGTTGATGTTAGGTAGCCGAGAGAGGATGAGGATGAATCTGATGTAGCAGAAGCTGCAGACGATAAAAGGGATGCAGAACAGCAGAACAAACAATTCGAAACGTACAGGCAAAACATGCTTCAGCTGTTCTTCTGTAAACTCATAATAGCAGACCTCTTTTTGGGATGAATCAGGGACGGTGTTATTGAAGTTATAGTACTGAATAATAATGGCCAAGCTGCATTGTGCCATGGAAACCAACCAGAATATGATGCATGCAATCATGGCATATCGAGGATGTTTCTTGAGTTTGTACATGATTGGAAAGGCCACTCCCAGATAGCGCTCCACACTGATAGCCATCAAAAGCAAGGTGCTGTTGTAAATGGTTGCGTAAAAGATAAATCCTGAAAGCGGACAGAGAAAGTAGTTCATGCTCCATTTCATTTCGGCCGCCTCTTTCATGCGCAACGGAAGGAAGAACAGGAAGATCAGGTCAGAGATGGTGAGGCTGAGCAAGAATACATTGAGGGGTGTAGCTTGATGCTTCATCTTATGGATAAAGATGTAGAGAGCCAAGAGGTTAGCAGGAAGACCTGCGATCAGTGTAACTGAATCCACTGCCAGGACTAACTTGCTAAGATTCTCTGTCCACTGCATGGTTCTATATACTGTAAATAGTAGAAACAACATCAGAATTATAACAGAAAATGTAATCATTCTCAATTCACCACTTTAGTTATGTCTTCAGTTTTGCTAATGCTACTTTAAGTCAAACTGTAAAATTAACAACCATTACTTCTAGCCCAAACTCGTTACTAAACACAGAGAGGAACGCCTGACAACTGAGCCAAAATCAGGTAAACAGATTATAAATAAATTGATTTTGACATAGTCTGCTTTGTGATTTCTCAATAAAAATAAGAAAAAAGAGAAGTTGGTGAGGGACTATTCTGTCAGTTATTGCTATACTGTAAGTAATAAGAACTAGCTTGTTAACAGTAAAAAAAAAAAAAATTAAGTGAAAAGTACAAATTAATAAGTATTAGCATGGGTATATTTCTGTCGTGTAAAACACTCTGTCATATGAAAATATGTCATATGGGTGGTTTGGATTGGAAGAGGCTCTATTTATACCCAATCATGTTGACCTAATAATTTGCAAATTGGTCGTCCAGCTGTTCCTTATATGTACTTTTAACTTTTCCGGCCTCTTATTGCTACCTGTCCAACTTTTTTGGAATGTGTACAGTAGCTCTCATGAAATCCAAAAAGAGCCAATATTTGGCAGGATATTTCAAAATGTCTCACTTTCAGCATTTGATATGTTATCTATATTCCATTGTGAATAAAATATATGTTGTAAATTATTGCATTCCTTTTTTATTCACAATTTGTACAGTGTCCCAACTTTTTTGGAATCGGGTTTATATATGTATGAGTATGCATTCATATATTAAAAATGTTTTTAAAAAAGTTTATATATTGTGAAAGAATGTATAAGTAACTATAAAGGGGATATTAACTGATATACCTAAATAATAATAATAATAATAATAATAATAATAATAATAATAATAATAATAATACATACATACATACATACATACATACATACATACATACACAATTTTTGAACAAAATAAAAGGGAGAAAAGTTTCAATAGATCAGTTAAATTGTGTTTTAATTGCATCTACATTCCATGTCTTATAAAAACTATTTTATTTTTATTGTTCAAATCCAGTTGACCAAACCACGACTGATGGCAGACGGTCCATTTTCAAGGCGTTATTTTTTTTATTCTTGTTTCATTTACCTTAATGGGTTTTTATGGGGGGTTTTTCCATGACCTGGTGAAAGTAAAGTTTGTGAAGAAGAAAAAAATGCTAGTATTTTAAAGAAAGGGTTTGAAAATTCTTGATGTAGACCAATTAAACACAAGCATTTGTCATCGAAATTGAAATTCCAATAATTCCACTTCAACCTGTGTGAGCAAATTCTGAAATTGAGTGAGCAATTGTTAACAGGCTGATCACAGAATAAGAGTAAAACACAGAGATTTACAGATTACAGATTTTTTCCATAATCACTGCATTTATAAAATAATAGGGTCTTCTTACCTTTGTTAATGCTGGTGGTATCCCTGGCTCTGATGTCTCCAGAATGTACTTAAATGCTCTACGTAATGATTTGGCAATTTATGTCCAGTGAAAACAAAAAAGACACACATCCTCTTTTAGACATCAGATTACATCATCTCAAATTGTTGTGTGTAATATACATGAGATATTACATGTTTTTCTCAAAATCTTTTTGCAAGACGTGCAGACTGAAGCTGTGGTAGCCTACTGGTTAAGGTGTTGGGCTACCAATCGGAAGGTTGTAAATTCAATCCCAGGCCCACCAATCTGCCACTTTTCGGCCCCTGAGCAAGGCCCTTAACACTCAATTGCTCAGCTGTATAAAAAAAATTAGATAATGTAAGTCTATCTGGTTAAGAGCATCTGCAAAATGCTGTAGATGTATATATTTAATACATTCTGCATGGAATAGTGTTAGAAAAAAAAGAATTTGGCAAGATGCCACATCTACCAAAAGGTGTGTTAGTAAACACTGAGTTACTGTAGTAGGGTTTCTAAACTTTTTCACATGATCTGTTGCAATTTATAAAATCTAAAGTCACGGATTAACATTTGTAATTACCAGCATTTGAAAAAGTTCCAGCATGCAGCAGAATTTGTGTTTTATTCAATTAAAAAAAATAAAGAAAATGTGTTATTATAGCCATGGGATGCCAAAACATTTGCATATACACTTTGATAAGAATGGACGACTTTTTGAACAGAATATACACAAACACTTAATTTCAGCCGAATAATATCTGTTTAAAGACTGTAAAACATGCCCATTTTTATGAGTAACACGTCTGAGTGACGAGTAGAAGGAGCAGGTAGTGAATTCTTCTTTAATGAAGAGATTAATAAGAACATATAGGAGCAAATGGTGTTCTGATGAAAACAAAATAGCAAATAAATGAATGGATGAATGAATGAATGAATGAATGAATGAATGAATGAATGAATGAAGAGATTAAATATACTGATGCTATGTAGGTCAATTAGTCAATTACACAGTTGTGTAGTTTTTCTGAAAATAATGTTGCAATGACATACAGGAAAGCAGAAACACCTACTTCTTCTTTAACATTTTTTACTTTAAATCAAGAGTGCTACTATATGTGTTTGAGTGTTTGTGTGTAGATAGATAGATAGATAGATAGATAGATAGATAGATAGATAGATAGATAGATAGATAGATAGATAGATAGATAGATAGATAGATAGATAGATAGATAAGGATTGTTACCATGGCACTGCTCTGGACTTAAGATGAAATTTACCTAAATACTATCAGTGACGTTTACTTCCACTACCAGGCAGTAGACTTCATAACATCCTGAATTCTGATGTCTATTCTTAAGAACTTGCTGAATGACGTTTTTCGCTATTTACTTGAGAAAACAGAGCTTTTATTTGATAAAGAATGTACTGTAGATACCATTTGGTCTCCGCTGTTCAGATCTGTAGCTGTCTGGAATCTATTAAAGTTTTTTTTTAATAGATTATTACTACAAAAGTCAGATTTAATTCTGAAAATTATTTCTTTTTTATTTTTTTATGATTATTATTTTCATACACAGAATCCAAACAACTTGGTATCAGAAATGTAACACCACTTCTTCTTTATTTTTCACAAATAAATCATTTCCACAAGTTAGATTATTTTAAGACAATTCTTTTAAGTTAAATAATTATTAATTATTTATTTCCATGTATTTTATTCAATTATTTTAACATATTTTTACAAATTGTTTTTTTTTTCATTATTTATAGCCATTATTATTGTATTATAAATATTTTAATTAGCATGCTTGATTTTCTTTTCCTTTTCAAGACTTTTCACAATGCTACAGTAGCACTCTCTTGTAATAATAAGCAGCCCCTAATATGTTTCCTCTAAACTGTGTCTTTTATTTTATTGGACCTCCAGAATGCTGTAATAATAATAATATAATGATTCCAGCCTGGAAGTGAAAACATTTCTAAATGAAACAAAAGCATATTTGCCCCACCAACAAATAAATCCCATATAAATCAAATTCTCACTGAAGGAAACTCCCCAGAATGTAAAATTGATTAATGTGTAATAAAATATTTTATTTGTGGATTTAAAAACAATGTAGTGAACCATCAGAGACTTTCAGTTTCTGGTACTAAAAAAGCTGTGGGAAGCCTAAAACAAAGTATTGTCCCATTAGAAACAGTTCCTATTTTTTACAGCTAAGAAATTTTCATTTTCTAAAGAACTATTTCTGAACATTTCTAAGAGTGCATATATTACCTGGATAGGTGTTGGGTACAAACTTACCTGATAATACCTCATCAGGTGTACAAAATTTAGTCAAATATCAATAGTAAAACTGTCGTACATGGTACAGAAACAGTGCTGTATGGCTGAGGTTATTAATGGTGCTTGCAAAGCAACATTCTTGTTATCTTGCATACGGATTATTATTTTTCCGGACAAAACTTCCGGAATGTTCTAATATCGTCCCATATGATGATAAAGAGATTTAGATCGTGGAAAAGAAAGTTTTCAAATTTCATTTCAAAACATATGAAGACCAAAACAAAAGAGTGCATAAATTCCTCAGCAAGACAAAAGTTTGATGAATATGAAGAAGTAGAGTTTTAATTTTTCGCATATACATTCCAACACAATGAGATTATTTTTTACATAATCTAGGAGGTTAGGAATCTTGGGTTAAAGCACAGGTTCAGCAGCATCACTGGATCAGAGAGGGTTAAGGACTTTGTTCATGGACCCAACAATGGCAGCTTGGAAGTGCTGGGGCTTGAACCTCATGACCTTTAAGCAGTATCCCTGAGGTTTAACCTCTGAGCCACTGCTCCTTCCATATCAGGTGCCAGAATATTGCAAGAGTGAGGGTTGGAAGCTTACAATACAAAAACACCAGATGGCAGATATGAATATGTTTGTTGTATCCAATTTGTTCATTTTGCAAAGAATACAAGAGGTAGAGAAGAGTCTTATGCCACATCCACTAGAGACATTTCATCTTTATGTCTGCAGACGGCTTCCTCCCTTGAATACTAATAACGTTTCCTCTCCACACCATCACTTCCTGTTCTCAGACTGTAAAGCACATGCAAACATTGCAAAACCTCGCCTTGGTTTGTGACAGCTCTTTGGATTTGTCATATTGTCGCTACCTTCTGTAACATCTGAAACATCTCCAGACTCCTGTTGACTAATTTGTCTATCGATTTAGCAGTTTCATGAATGTGTATCAGTGCACCTGTGCTCATAAATTTACAGTGTTGGGAAACTCGGAAGTTAACCAGATGAACATTAAGTCATTGAAGAACTGATGTCAACATGCTGTATGGCACCATTCAAAAGTCTGAAATGGAAATTTCTCTATTTTCCAGTTGTGCACTGAAGCCTCCAACTTCCACCACTGTTCTATAAAGGGATTAGTTAAAGCATGGTAAGATAAATTCTTACCATAAAAAAGAAGGATGGTTCTTTCTTTGAGGCCATTTTGAATGTGTAAATACTAAACTAGCCTAAGGAAGGCCACTTTTATTGCTTCCTTAATCAGTACAACAGTTTTCAGCTGTCAAGAACAATTGCAAAAGGGTTTATTAATAGCCTTTTTAAATGATTAACTTGGATTAACAAACATGACATGAGATTGAAACAAAGTCATTGAAACAATGCCATAAAAATCATATGAATCATTTTATGTTTTTGAAATGGATAAAACAATGAAAAGCAGGAAATTTTCAAGTGGTTGCATTCAAAAGTTTGAACAGTAGTCTATTAACAATAAAACAATATTAGCTTGTAAATATACTTTGGGGAAATGAGAATTTTTCAGAATGATTATTTTCACTTTTTGTGTCATATTGTTTAATTATCTCTTGCAGATAGATACAGTATATTTAAAGCAGAAAGTGATATATTCTGGTAGGTAAAAGAAGAAGTCAGCAGTTCCGCTTTCCAGCGTGTGCCATTGCAACATGGTTATGCAGAAAAACTTCACAACTCTTTGACCTACAGTACTTGAACCATACTTTTACACTGCTGTTACTGTCGTAGGTTGCTTTTTATTCTACAGTATAAATGTATTTATCCTTTTAATATTGATGCCAGAATCTCATGTTATGTTTGCTAATCCTAACCCTAACCCTAACCCAAGGCTAATTGATTAGTAAAAAAAAAAAAACTAAAAAAAAATGTTATTTCCTCTTTCTAGGGATACTCTGAGGTTTTTTAGGTCATAGTTTTATGCAATATTTTTATCTGTACACAGTGATTCAGACCATGAAAATGAACACTGATGGAGAATTACAGGCATGCAAGATTTATGCAATCTTGTGCGATATGTAAAAAAAACATTCCATTTATTTGCTTCACTTCTCTTTCCACTCCTGGTATTGATATTAATTTTATTATGTAGACATGATTTATGTGCCAGAAATTTTTTTTTGTCCAAGTTCCAAAACAAACATTTAACAATGTTAAACAATGTTAAAATGTGAAACAATTACCTTTTATGTAACATTTGTTCAACAATTTAAAAAAATAATTCTGATTAATTACATAGATATAGATATATAATTACATAGACAATAAAATAGAGGAGTTCATAATAAAAGAAAAAAGAAAAATAAATAATACAAAATTTCTCCCATGAGTAGATTTAAATTTAAATAATTTGTTGTTTATTTTGTTGTTTTGTTAATAGATTTAAAAGAGTTGATTTATTTTTTATTCTATCAAACACATCACTTTGCATGTACAACATCTGCAGTAACAAATCGAGGTACAGAAAGTTTAAGTAATCTAATAAAAAAAAATTAAGTAATCTAATATAAGCTGTAGCAGACAGGGTCTTTAACATCAAGCCATAAATTAAAGTGATATCACATAAAATTTACATGTATTATAATACTGCAAAATCATTTAGATGTATTCTACAGTTTTTATCCTTATATTCTGAACAGAAAAATCACAAATAATTCATGCACTGTTTTTTTATTACATTCTTTATACTTTCATTATGTTTCCATCTCTAGATGAAGACGAGAGCCCACTTCACATGTTTAAACTCTGATATCCAAGCTTTTTTGAAAAGAAAACACAGAGCAACACTGGACACAAATGCACTCAAATGTCATATTTCACATTACACCATGTTCATATTGATGTCCATCACTGGACTTTGCTTGAATATGGGAAAATTTGGAAGTTTAGTTCTGTACTACTGCTATTAAAAAAGGCATTTGGTAGAAGCCCTTATCCAGAGTGACTTCACTTATCCAGTTGAGTTGTTGAGGGTTAAGGACTATGCTCAACAGTCCAGCAGTGGCAGCTTGGTGGTACTGGAAACTGAACTCAAGACCGATCAGTAGTCCAACACCTTAACCACTGAGCTAGCACTACATACTATTAAAATTAGTCACTGTGTCATGATCAGTTCTGTCTGCAATACTGCAGACATGTGAAATGGCATTCATTGAGAACTTTCACTGGAATTCTGTAATTTCTCCTTAAATATAAGGTATTTGAACAATCTCCAGAAGCAGAATTCTTGAAGATTTTTAATGAGTCTGCCTACGAATTGGGCAAAAGTCTTTCGGAGCAAGGAGGATGAGAAGTAAAGGATAAAGGGATTCAAACAGGCATTAAAGGTGCTGGGAAGCAGGGTGTACACTCTCCAATTGGGAACATACCATCCAGAAAAACTCACCACATGGGACACGTTATAAGGCATGAAGCAAATGATGAAGACCAGAAAGGTGACTATGACAGTTCCAATGGCCCTGCAGCGCTTCTTAGGGTTGAATTTAGGTAACTGGGAGAGGATGAGAATAAACTTGATGTAGCAAAAGCTGCAGATCATAAAAGGTATAAAGAAAAGTACGATGAACAACTCTAGCCAGAACGGCAAAATAATCTTCAACTGCTTAGCGTTAAACGTGGTGTAGCAGGAGTCCCTGTTCGGTTCAGTGTTATTATGATTTTCATGATTCTGTACAATGTAGATGACACTGAAATGAACCAGAGTAATCACCCAGAATAAGACAACAGCGATCACGGCATTGCGAGGATTTCGTTGTTGTTTGTATTTAATGGGGAAGGCCACTCCCAGATAGCGCTCCACACTGATAGCTGTTATAAGCAAGGTGCTGTTGTATATGGTGGTGTAGAGGAAGTATCCCAGTAGAGGACACAGGAAGTAGCTCAGGGTCCATTTCATGTCGGCCGCCTCTTTCATGCGGATCGGGAGGAAGATGAGAGTGAGAAGGTTTGAGATGGTCAGGCTGAGCAGGATTACGTCAAGAGGCATAGCTTTTTTTTTTAGCTTCAGAACGAAGGTGTAGAGAGACAGCAGGTTGGCAGGGAGGCCAATCAGCAGTGAAATGCTGTCCACAGTCAGGATCAAATTGCTGAGTTCTTTTGTCCAGTACATTTTTTTGCACTCTAAATACATAAATAATGTTAGGAATTTTGACAAGCATGGGACAGAATTTCTACTTAATACAAGCACAATTCTTGTGGCTAATTTTCAAATTTTTGAAATATATTGAACATTATATTATTAAAAAAATATTGCAAAATGTTATTTAAGCCTGATGTACTGTATGGCTCTACTATCCACCTTTAGAGTCTAACAAGGACCCTAGAAGGCAGAGAGAAAAAACATAATATTTTACTGCAAAAGCTCTGGGATGGTGCATGGGACAGACAGCAATTTTTATTTTTTATTTTTTTTGGATGAAAAACAGTAAGAAAACCATAATGCAAACATGCAATAAGCACTTTTTAAAACAGGAATCAGTTTATCTAGTCATACTACACCTAGTCCAAACAGACCTACTGTAGACATAGTCCTTTTTTCTTTTCCATTAACTTGAAAGATAAAGACTGGATTCACAGTTTAAAATTTACTTAGATTAAGTCCCCACAATATAAAGCTAAGCACTAGCAAATGCCAATGTTCTTGCCCTCTTTAGTGCCACTAGAGCTAGAAAATCCAAAAGATATAGTTTTCCCTTGAAGGAGGCAAAAATTGTAAAAACTATGGCTAAATTACAGATGTTGCCAAATATTTGGATAACCCTGAGCACTGTGCATTGAGGAAACAAAATAGAATCACAGTCTAACGAAAAACAGTTCTGGGAATCACATTCGAGTTTTATTTTTAATCAGAGATCATACAGTTTTTATTTTTAATCAGTGATCAGTAGGTTGTCAAGGCTTTGAATTGTACTCAGAGCTAATTTGAAGTGGAATCCAAGAGGAATTGCTTATACGGCTTGCATATGATTTACAAACATACTAACACATTTGTTGCGTCTTAATTAAAATGCCAATCATGGCCATGCAAACAAAAGACGAGTTCAATAAATTCTTCAACAAAAGAAAATGTGTGCTATGATTAATATTAATATTGATATAGATAATTAATATTCTTTCCTCGGCTGGAATCTGTCCGATCTTTGGCCAGTCTTGGCGATGGAGAGTTTTTTCTGCATTTATGCAATTCATATTTCTATGGTTTATTAGTTATAGCTGTTAGTTACAACTGTTGTTAGTGTTTAACTGTTTTATTAGAAAATTTACCTACCGAGGATATACTGTAGCTATTAATAGAAAAGTAGCATGCTGTAACTATACAGTGCTACATTTTTATTAAAAAATACATCAAGATATTCAACAAGAAAAAACAAATAAAGTTTAGAAAGATCATAATTAGTTCCAACCCAAGGTGATACTGAATATATTCAGAAAATAACCACATTGTAACTCTTACCTTTGTTTGTCTGTGAGGTCGGAGATTTGGTTGTCTAGCTGAAATTTTACCATACTACACTAACTTATAGAGATGATGCAAGAATGAACACACACAGGAAAGAAGAAAGACTTGCTTCACCATTTACCTAATGGTTTGCGATTTTTTTTTTACAGGATGCATTGTTTTAGTGATTTTTTGTTGTGTAAATATAGGATTATACTGAAGAGACTCTAATTCATACATAGCAAATCAGTAGAGAAATAGAGCAGCTAGTGAGCTAGTAGAGAAATACCATCAATAATACTTAGACATTTACGAAAGAAAGAAAGAAAGAAAGAAAGAAAGAAAGAAAGAAAGAAAGAAAGAAAGAAAGAAAGAAAGAAAGAAAGAAAGAAAGAAAAGTGGATGTGGTAGGACTTAAGCATTAAGGTGTTGGACTACTGATTGGAATGTCATGAGTTTGAATCCCAAGTCCCCAAGCTGCCACTGCAGGGCCCCTGCGAAGGCCCTTAACCCTCAATTGCACAGTTGTATAAATTCTAAGTCACTCAATAAGGTTTTTTTTTTTTTTGTGGAGTTCTCAACTCTGATTTTGTCGATAATGTGTTGAGTGCAACGGATCGATAATGTTGTATATTTTCTATAGTAACAGCTCCTTAACAGTGACATGTTTATGTACACTTGATGTTCAATATAATAAAAAGTTCAAAATTAAAATCTGTTATGTAACAAGTAAAAATAAATGTGTTCATATGGTGATATTTATGTTAAAATATGTTTATTTAGCATTTTTGGAATTTGGACTAGTCATTTGTTTTCTGCAGTAAGAAAGTTTTCAAGAGTTCAGATTATATGTGATATTTCCTTTTTTTTTTTTTTTTTTTTTTTAGGTTGTTTTTGCTTTAACAGAAGTTTTCCAGCTGCTGTAAATATTAACAGGAAATAACTTGTTTTACAGGTAATGCACTGCATGTAACTAATGTATTCTAAATGAATACAGAAAATACAAAGTGCTGTTTGGAAATTATGAATAAATTGTTGGTCAAATGTGGTTGTATACTGTTTGATGACGAACGCACTTTGGGGTGTGCTTTGATTAGAACAGAATCATCTCCTGGGTAGTAACACTAACGCTGCTTCACATCTGTCCCATGTCCCATGCCGCACATCCTTGTCATTGCTTATATAATTATTATTTCAAATTATTTTAAACACCTAGACACTAAAAAGCAACCAATAACAATGTTGACCTTAATAATATATGACTCTGATGTGTGCAGTTGGGCAAAAGTGTGTCGCACAGGGAAGTTGAAACACTTACTTCTTCTTTTACTTTACTCTTTTTGGCTTTTTTTTTATTTTTTACTTAACCTTAAACATTATATAAAATAAACAACTGATTAATAGCCATTTGAAGAGGTACACGGCATTTAATGAGCTCAAGCAGCAGTAATTAAAGCAGTAAACTATTTAAAAATACATTTAGGTAGGTAGTAGCTCTAGGAGAACGTATGTGTTATGACGTGGTCAAATTGCTTAAATACGATTAGTAACATTTTTTCTGCTGAAAACCATGAGACTTCATCACATCCTGAATATGAAGCCAAGTTCTCAAGAAGAACCTGCTGGCACGCATTTGGATCATTTGGATCAACAATAGAAATTATTGAAGAGTGTAAAATTCTCTTATATACAGTACCACAGGAGTGTTGAATTCTTGACCTTGATTGGATTAAAGGTGATTTCAATGCAAATAGAAACAGAAATATGTTTTATCCCACTTCAGGGAAATTCTTTTTCTTATCCTAAAATGTTTTTATTTGTTTTTTTTACTTGAATTCGATTGAGTGAGTTGTTTGTCATACTGTAAGTTAAGGGTGGAAAAAAGATCTGACATCTGACCTTGTTTTTTGTTTGCAATTTTAACAGTAGTATGTAGATTCATTTATATCAGCTGTTTTGTCAGACTGTATATTACTGTAGAAAGGGCATTATTCATAATAACACAGTGTGATGTTTATAACAGTTAATAATCACACCCTCCAGTGTCACCCAAATGAGAGTTTCACTTTTGAGTCTGGTTCCTCTCAAGGTTTCTTCTTCTTCCAACTAAGGGAGTTTTTCCTCACCACGGTCACCTCAGTCACCTCAGGCTTGTTCATTGGGGATAAATACAAGCACGTTTAAATATAAGTCTAATATTAATCTTTGTATAATGTTAACATTTTTGAACTTATTTCAATATTTCTTATGTTCGGTAAAGCTGCTTTGAGACAATGTCCACTGTTAAAAGCACTGTACAAAAAATTTAAACTGAATTGAATTGAACTGTCTACAAAGAGGGAGAGGTGAATGTAAACAAATTAGAAAGGTGTTGAGCCTCTATGAGTACCACGATTAGGTTTCTCTCTTAGTTAATCGGTTTACTATTAGAATGAGGATGTGTTCCAGTTTTAGTTTACTAACGTGCACAAAAAAGTTGACTTATTGAAAGCTTTAGATGCCCTGATTGATGAAAATATTTTTGTTTATTTTTGTTCATTTCCATAGATCTGTTTGAAACCCACATCCTCTGACTTATATTTTATGTCATAAATTAGTTCAAGCATACAATATACACCTACAAACAGCAAACAACAAATGTACAAAAAACACCTACAGCAGTCTCCAGACAGAGAGCATACACACACATAGACACACCACATTAGTAAAAGGCAAAGGGAATTTCCAGATCACAGTTTTGCGTGGAACAATCAAGCCCCATGGCAATTTGTTCCTCCTCCCTTAACATTTTGCCTGATGCACTTACTCATTTTGCTCTGATAGATTATTTGATGTGATAATCTCTATCCTACTTTTTGTCTAGTAATTATGCCGAAAGTCCAGCATGTTCGTGAGCAGCTTGAACAATCAAAGGGCTGCTTATCAGTGGAGAAACAGTGGTGATTTTTCTGGTGATTGAGAGTAGGCCAGACCTTTCAATCTTGTGCTTTGTCATTAACCTTTAATACCGTGTTTGTGTGTTGTGTGTGTGTTTTAAGAAAATTATAGACCTACAGCCTAAAATATTTATTTATTTATGTATTTACTAGTGGCCACAAATCCCTTTGTTGGTTTAATCACCATGGGGAATAAATGCCGAAATAACAGAATATCCCCCTGAGACACCAGGGTGTCCTATTAGATTGCAGGTTTGTTTTTTTTTCTTAATATTTATTTATTCCTTAATTTTAATAAGTAAGGAATAATACATGACATAGTGTGTTGTTTATTATGAATAGGAAATAATTAAAATGTTCCAATTACTGCAATATTTAATATATTAATAAACAGCATGTTGATCATTTTAACCATTTAACGGTTATATTTAATGGTGTACAAAATATACAAAGTACTTGCTTGTTAACATCAATAAACTTTGTTTCCTCATGTTAATAAAGGGGAAAAATCTGTCTTCTGTAATGGAAAACATACAGTTCTCATTTTTACTGATTTCAGTACTTAAGAGTCCGTGTAGATTTATTATTAACTTTATATTATATGAAGCTATATGGGTTACTGTGAATGTGCTGTTACTATAGTAACAATAACAGTCAGAGCTGCCGTTATCAAATATTTATCAAGACCTTCTGACCAATTAGATTTAACAATTCAGCAGAGCAGTGATAGGAATAAGAAACAACAAGCCTATAGTTGTTATGATCGTGCAGGCTTTTTTAGGAAGCCTCCTTGTGGTGTACAATTTGAAAAAAATCTCTGAGGTAAGTGGGGAAGTTCGGGACCAAGTATGATGTCACTTAGAATGCAGACAGTTTTAGAAACTTTGTTGGTTATGGTTATCTGGCTTTGTTCATGAGGAAAATACAGTAAGTCAAGGCTCTGATATCTGATAGCAAGACCAGGATGTGGTAGCCTAGTGGTTAAGGTGTTGGACTACTGATTGGAAAGTCAAGGAAGTTTAAATCCCAGGTCCACCAAGGTGCCACTGCTGGGCCCTGCCTTGCTCAGCCTTGCCCTTAACCCTCAATTGCTCAGTTGTATAAATTGAAATACAATTAAAGTCACTCCCGGTAAGGGTGTCTGCCAAATGCTGTAAATGATACCATTCTACACATATTTGGCTCCCTCTTCTGGACATCTTCCAAGATTCTTCATCTGGTTTTACTTTCACAAACATAATAACTACATGAAATCCAGGCCTCAAGGGAGTAATTTAGTTTATTCCTCCTTTATTTCTCATTAAAGCAGATTTAATTTTACAATTAAAATGATTACAATTCAGACATTTTACATAAGTGATTTAATGCTAAGTTTTTATGGGAGAGTAATAATATTCAGTCTTTGAATGCCCATGTAAAAAAGAGATATTTTAAAACATCATTTATCACACCACCGTTCAAAAAGAAATGCTAAAAATATTATTTATATTCAAAATCATATTTAGCAAAATGCAAATAAACAGGACGAATGGTTCATGGGGTGAAATTTCACTTGTATTTATCTAGTTTTAATTTTTTTAATAATACAGAAGTTAATTTAGATTTTTACTCCTGGCAGGTTTGCTAAAGACATAATGATTCTTTGATTAATCTCAATAATCCATTAAGTTTATTGTCACTTAATAGGGTGTATGTTGTTTTCTCTGCTGTCTGCTGGGATATCTTTTGACAGAGATACTTCAGACTAATTCGATATCCACACCTAGCTGGCTTATAACAAATATAATGATTCTGATTGTAGCAGCAAATCCAGATTACACAGTACATGCTACCCTGTCTGAGGGAATTTTTATTGTGATTGGTTTTTGTTTGCATTGGTTATTACCTGGTGAATGTAACTTTTAAAACAGATGTTCAGGTTCATTTCAATTCCACTCCTGGCTGGCTCACCAGGTGTCAAAGGGTTTTTGAATTAATATGTAATATGTATTAATATGTTAATATGTTCTTTAATTATGAAATAAATCAGTCTAACATGCTTTGATATATTTTTTAATAATTTCTCAAAGTAACATAATGCTTATTGTAAATTGACAGAAAAAAAACTATAAACATGTACAATGGAAATAAAAAATGTGTGAAAAAAACACAAACAATTTCTTGCTGTGTTAGATCATTCTTAAGTTTGCATCATCCTTTCTGTGGTTTTGAATTGTAATGACATTTGCTCTGACCTTGTGTTTTCTCACAATCATAAAAGTGTTTCACATAAAACAATAAAAGCAGATGATTTTTTACATCCAGCTGATCACTTCCAGCTGACGGTCTGACAAAATGAAACAGCTGTCATGATTAACCTTTGTTAACTTGGTCCATTTTTGCTATTTGCTTGCAGAAGTGAAAGCGTCTACATAGTTGAGTCAGAGAAAGATAATAATAATAATAACAGATGGCAATTCTAAACTCAACATAGGCACTGATCCCTCAGAAATAATAATCATATACTCATTTAGATGCATAAACCACAAGAGACAGAGAGCAATAAAGACATATTCAGAACTAAAACTCCTAAATTCTTATAACTTATTTTAGTAATCTTAAAACTCAAAGTTAATAGAAATGCAAAAATATGATAGCATTTATTAAAGTCAGTATATTATCAGTATATAAGTGCTTTGTAGACATAAAACCACAAGTTTAGTCCTGCATTATAACTCAACTAATACTGATGTTAAATTAGAACACTGTTCTAAGCAGGTGAGTAAAAGGTACCCTATGCCCTATGCTGTCTTCATACTTATTTAGATGGCTCCTGAATTATATATACGCAGATTTTTGGATTCCAGTTCCATGATAGTAATAAGCAGAAATTTGTTTAAAAAAACAGAGCCCACCTTTTTCTCCTCCTGCATTACAACTCCAGCATTTGATCAGCTATCAGCTTTCAATCTATACCAAATCTAGCGAGAAGTATCATTGGAACTCTGTGTTCTCTCCTCATAACCATTATTGCGGCTAAGCTGCAGACAGAACTTCTGACACACAGAACGCTGTAGCCAGTTGAGGAACTGTCGCATTATGTGGTTGAAAGTTCCTCTAATTGCTGTTGAGGAGAAATAAAAGACAAAGGGGTCCAAGCAGGCATTGAAGGAGCTGGGTAGTACTGTATAGACTCTCCATGGAGGACTTTTCCATGTAATAAAACCCACCACATGGGACACATTGAATGGTACAAAGCAGATGATGAAAACTAGAAGGGTGGCTAAAGCAAGGCTAATGGCCCTGGAGCGTTTATGGGGATTGATATTAGGTAAATGAGAGAGGATAATGATGAATCTGATGTAGCAGAAGCAACAGATGAGAAAAGGAATGCAGAACAGGACAATGAACAACTCAAAACGGACAGGTAAAAGAAGGTCCAGCTGCTCACTGGTAAACTCTTTGTAACAGGAAGTCCTGTTGGACAGCTCCATGGCAGTGTCATTGTTGTCTTTATGGTACTCCACAATGTACACAATACTACAATTGGCCATGGAAACCACCCAGAACATGATGCTGGCAATCACAGCATACCGAGGATTTCTCTTGAGTTTGTATTTGACAGGGTAGGCCACTCCCAGATAGCGCTCCACACTGATTGCTGTTAAGAGCAAGGTGCTGTTGTGGATGGTGCTGAAGTAGATGAATCCTGAAAGCGGACAAAGGAAAAAGCTCACGGTCCATTTCATGTTAGCTGCCTCTTTAATGCGCAATGGAAGGAACAAGAGGAAGAGAAGGTCAGAAATATTAAGGCTGAGCAAGAGCACATCTAGAGGTGTAGCACGCTGTTTCACCTTTCGGATAAAGGTGTAGAGAGCCAGCAGGTTGGCAGGAAGACCGGTGATTAGAGTGATGCTATCAACAACCAGGACAGAATAACTACGCTCTTTTGTCCACGGCATGGTCACAGTTTTAGATCTGTAGAGAAAACAATCAAATGGAAAAAAAAATGGAAAAAGTGCATTATTTTCAGTCCACAACAGTGCTGTTATTGAATACTGAGACAAAAGATGCGCAATCAAAAATAAAGAAAGCTGATTTACAATAGCACTCAAGCTGAAGAAGAATCATAAAATACGTTTCTAAAAAAGAGGTTTGTTTGAAGAAAAGATACCACACTGTTAGTGTTTCCTAGAGTATTGTATATTATATAGTATGTGGAATGTAGACTACAGTATGTACTATCTCAGCATATATGATAAAATAAAAATAATATTATCTTGAAAAATAAACTTATGCTGGTGTCTGAAAAAAAAGAAGTGTGCAAAACATGAAGAGACCGAAGCTGATGTCTGTAAAATAATCTTATGCTAATGTCTGTTTATTTATCTGCTGCATTTATATCAGCTGTTCACATACAGTTTTTTCTCGATATATATTTACATTACTTCATTTCTATGCAGAAATCAACCGTTGAGAAAAACACAATACCATATAAAAAGATTCTTCTATTTAAAAATGTCATTCAAAAATAATCAACTTTAGGTGCATTAATTAGAAAATAGTTAAAACTCAACTGCAAGCATAACGAACAAATTTTTTACCTTCGACTGAGCTGTGAAGTTCCAGACTGTGACTTGGCCACATCCCTCACACAATTTAAATCTTTTTTCTGATGATGTAATGTCACATTCACTCCGACAGACTTACTTCAGTACCATCCGAAATAACACTCTATAGGGGAGTAGGTCACGATTTCTTCCAGACGTATAGAACCTATAGAAAGAGGTATTAAAACCGAAAGTGTTACCTTTTGCCTAGCAGGAAACAAGTGTTCTGTCAAGCACATGTCCGACATTAACCAGAAAGCCTAAATATAAATCCACTTCTAAGAAGTCGTCATTTGTGGCTTTAGCTGCATCACTCAGAGCTGACGGTATTGAAATAGTAATTAAAAAACTATTATTTTGGCTGATTTTATAACTAACAATAGCAAAGCAGTTATCGATGTAGCAATGATGCAATAACACTCTTAAGCACAGCATGCAATTTTATCAGCAATAACAATAATAAGTTCTGTTTGCAGAGATGCAGACAGATACTAATGACTCATTGCACGAATGTAGGTTCCCTTGTTGAGATTTAGCTACATGAATTTGTTTAGATAGACAGTTTCATTTCAGCCAAAATGTACGCTGTAAGAGTACGCTGTATGAGTATGCAGAAATGAGTCTGTGATTTATTCACCAAGTCTCCTACAATTCAAGTCAATACAATATATGAAAACGATCGCACAGAAATGAGAAATGTATTTTATTTCTCTGTAACTTATTTTGACATGGTTAAGTTGTTATGTATTTCAAGAAAGCAAAGCTGTAACTTCCAATAACAATACTTCTTGAGTATTAGTGTTAGTTCCTGTTAACACCCCTTGCCATTACTCAGAACTGAAACGACTTCTGCAAAAACATACAAACAATTAAAATACTTGACCCTATCAATGATCACATGTTTGTTTGTTTTATTATTAATCCATTTATGTGAGCGCCCATCATACAAATCCATTTGAATGAGTTGTTACTATAGAACCAATACCCTATTAGAATACATGCATTATTATAAATAATTTGATTTAAAACCAGAATGACTGTAGAGTCAGTTATACTCCTGTTATAAAAAAATACCTTCTGACCAAACAAAATCAAGCACTGCTGTAACAAAACCCAGGATGTATAACACAACATTAGTTTTATGTGGTCCTATGTGTTATCCGTAAACACTAAAATACACTAAAAAATGTTATGACACAAAGAAAATCTGAAATAATGCACCTCAAAATTGGTCTCTTTCTGTTTCAAGGGTTTTCTCTGGGTATCTCTCGAAAGTGCATGAATGTGTGTGTGTGTGTGTGTGTGTGTGTGTGTGTGTGTGTGTGTGTGTGTGTGTGTGTGTGTGTGTGTGTGTGTGTGTGTGTGTGTGTGTGTGTGTGTGTGTGTGTCAAGTCAGCTCAGGTCAAGTCAAGAAACTTTTATTGTCATTTCAACCATATATACTGTAGCTGTTGCAGTACACAGTGAAATGAGACAAGGTTTCTCCAGGATCATGGTGCTACATAAAACAAAGACAGGGCTAAGGACATGTAAGTATTCTTAGCCACATAAAGTGCAACTGTGCAACCTGGTGCAAACAGTGCAGGACAAGACAGACAAGACAGTGCAGGACAAAAAACAGTGCATACATAAAGTTACAAGACAGTACAAAAAGTACAAAAAATGCAATACACAAATGACAATAAACAGTAACAGAAACAGCGCCGACCGACCAGTGTAAATACTGTATGTAAATACTGTATGTTCAAACAATATTTCGTGCAGTAACATTAGAATGGACACAGTTTCTTAGCAGCAGGTCCTTTGGATAATATATAGAATTGTGCAAAAAACAGCAAATGACTGAAATATTGTATAGTATGTGCAAAAAGGCTGAGATATTGTACAATATGTGCAAAAACAGCTGAAATGTTGGACAGTATGTGCAAAAAATAGCAGAAAAGTGTGCAAAACAGTATGGGTGTTGTGTGAGGGTCTGTGCAGTCCATACAGATGATGTGTGTGTATGTTGTGCTCAGTATAGTACAGTTCAGTTATTGAGAAGTCTGATGGCTTGTGGGAAGAAGGTCTGGTCGTGAGGGCCCGAATGCTTCGGTACCTTTTTCCAGATGGCAGGAGGGTGTGTGTGTGTGTGTGTGTGTGTGTGTGTGTGTGTGTGTGTGTGTGAGAATAGATGATTGGATGGATGTTGTTTCAGAGTTTTGGACCCAAATGTACCGTCTTTTCTTTCAACTGACATTGTCATTGCTTTGTATGTTTGATTGTCGCTTGCTACATACATCCCTGAATCTGCTCACTGCTACATGCAGCGCTTATAATACCCTCATTTCCTCTAAAAGACTCACTTCAGTAAGTGGCTAGTGTAAACCTGCAAATAGTCTACCACAAATTTTATATGACAACTACGCCACATGCAACTTGCAAACTGTCTCACACACATCTGCGTGTGTATGTATGTGTGTGTGTGTGTGTGTGTGTGCATATATGTATGTGGGTGTGTGTGGGTGTGTGTTTGTCTCTGTGAAAAACTTTTCAGTAGGTGTAAAGAAACGCTGTAAAGTCAGACTGCTTTAAAAAATACATATTTGAATTGTTTATTTTTATGAATTTCAAAAGTGAGCAAACAGGAAAAAATCTTAAATCAAATCAATATTTGTTGTCGCTTTCCTTTGGCCTCAAACCAGCATCTTGCACACTTTGTACACTTGCAAAAAGTCAGGGATTTTGAAGGCTCAGTGTCAAGTGAATGATTAATCAGTTATTCCATGCAGGTGCTAATGATCATCAGTTATTCCATGCAGGTGCTAATGATCATCAGTTTCATATGTAGGTTGATTGCACAGTCATTAAGTGAAACAGTTACAGCTGTGTAGGAGGCTTAAAACTGGGTAAGGAACAGCTAATGTCTGCACCAAAGGTGAGGTTATGGAAGATAGTTTGATGGCACAGGTCATACACTATGGCAAGACTGAGCACAGCAACAAGCCATACGTTGTTGTAATTATACTGCATCTGCAATGTCTCTCCAGGCAAAGATTCCTAAGCAGAGTAGTTGACAGACATGCGTATCATGCTTACTTCCCTTTCACAACTGCTAAGGATGGCCCAGGTACACCCAGCTACTATCCCAAATCTTCTAGACAGTTGTCTTCATGGAACAATTGCAACAAAAAAGCCAAACCTCTAATGTGGAAACAAGGTTAAGCAACTAAAAATGCAGAAAAACATACTGTATGAAATGGGTGCAGACAAATGGCAGCGGGTGCTCCGTAATGATGTGAGAAGTTAAAACATTTGGCTGTAGCAGGAGGTAGGTTTTTTTGCTGAAGGGCTAAAGAGTGGTACAATAATGATTGTCTACAGGCAACAGAGAAGCATGTTGTAGGTTCCTTGCAAGTTTAGGGCTGCATTCCTGCAAATGTAGTTGGAGATTTGGTCAGGATTAATCTTATCCTCAATGCTTGGAAATACAGTCAAATACTTATCCATCATGCAATACTATCAGTGAGGTGTCTGATTTGCCCTAAATTTATTCTTCAGCAAGACAACAACCCGAACTATCGTCAGCTTAGAGAAGAACAAGTAGTCCAGCAAGTACTGGTTTGTCCCCCAAAGAGCCCTAGTCTCAACATCATCGAGTCTGCTTGGGATTACATGAAGAGACAGAAGGATTTCAGGCAGGCTGATCAAAAATTGTGTGCAAGTTTACCTAGAAGGCGTCATGCTGTTTTACAAGCAAAAGTTGTTCACATCAAATATTGATTTAATTTGGATTTCTCTTCTGTTCATTTAGTTAATTGATAAAAATAAACTATTAAAACTTTTATTTTGAAATCATTACTACTTTACAGCACCTGCCTAAAACCTATGCACAGTACTGTATATATAGAGTACTGTATATAATATGTGCTGGTATTTAGTATATAGAACGGATGCCATTCAAGATATAAAGCTATATTTAAGTATACAGCAGCATTGGGATGCGAACATGAATTACATCATTGTGGTGAGTGGGGAGGTTGGAGGCAAAGTACCATGACTCATGTCTAATGAATACTCTGATACCATTCTAAACTTTTTTTGGCTCCCTCTGCTGGACATCTTCCAAGCTTCTTCCTCTTGTTTTCCTTTCACAAACACAATAACTATATAAACAACAAGCCTCCGTTAAGTAATTTAGTTTAGGCAAATTTATGCAAAATTAGGCAAACTGAAATGATTAAAATTTTAAATTTATGATTTTAAGCAAATGCTAAATAAAACAACAAAGGTTTTTTTTAGCTTAATATTAAAAGATTGTCATTAAAAATGAAATATTTATTTAAATAACTTCTCAAAGAACTATTTTGCTTAATGAAATTGGATAAAAAAAAATATGAAAGTGTGTGAAAAACCACAAACAATTCCATGCTGCGTTACATCATTCTTTGAAGTGGCAAGCTGTTTATAATTTTGCATCATTCTTTCTGTGGTTCCGAAGTGTTAGAGCTTTCCACCGTATTTTTCACACTCTCCTTCAGGGTGTCTCTATTTGTGAAACTAAAAAATTAGATCACTTTAACTTTTTAAGATATTAGATAACACTCCCAGCTTTAACTATTAGCTGAAAAAAATATATCCATGTTAACGTTTTAAGAACATATGCTATTTTCACAGAGATGTGTAAGTGTCTAGATACAGTAGTTGAGTCACATTTCAGAGAAAGTGCATTTAGAAGGGACTGCAATACTGAACTCATTATGAACACTAATCATTCAGGAATAATAACCATATACTCAATTACATGCTTAAAGCATAATAGGCAGAGATACAAAAAGAGATATTCTAAAAGAAATCTCACAAATTTTTATGGTTGTTGCAGCAATCTCAAAACTCATGTCATTAGAATTGCAAGAATATTGAACCACTCATTTTCACTTACTTAACATGAATTGAGGGTCGAGGTTGGTTAAGCGAGAAATTTGACGTAGCAGAAGCAACAGGTAAGTAGGAGGTACTTTTTAGTGTACACTGTCTCTGGGGCTGGTATAAGGAAATATGCTATGTTTTTAGGTGGATGCTAGATGTTAGTAGAAACAGGGGTTGTCTTAAAAATTTGCAATTTAATTATGCAACCACAATCGTACTTCTAATTAATATAATAATATTAATAGGCAAAGGAAATAAAAATACCTTTATGACAGTTCCACTAGAAATGATCAAAATAACAGGATATAATTGGAGGAGATTGGTTTAGAAAAGACAGGGAAAAAACAGAGCTTCAGTTTTATTTTGATGTTCACTCTTGATTGTGTCACCACAAATATTATGATCCTATAGCAGTAACCCATATACTATAATATAGTACCTGTTACTCTGGGGATTTTCTTCATTGGTGGTTGCTGGTACCTCTTAAAACACGTTTCAGTTTAGTTTATACTCCTGGCTGGCTCGCTAATTGTATTATCACAGAGCTAGTTATGCTAGTAATAAATGGAAATTTGTTTTAAAAAATGCACAATTCTCATTGGTTATTCATGTTTTTCAACTGGTAGTCAATTTTGGTCATTCTTTTGACATTTTGTGTAATTATATATGTAGGAACCATAATGGTTACCTTTTATGAACATAGTTTTCATGCAATTACTGTAAAAAACAATGGTTTATAAATTACACGTGTTGTATTAACCATGCATAAATAGTATTGGAAGATGCCATAATCTTTTCCAAGAGGATTAAAATTAGATACCCTTCTGTGCTGTGTAACCAGGTTCTAATTATACTGGCCATCAACAATCGATCCACCAGCAAGCACAGGGTTTCTCATGAACGAAGCTGTAAAGACATTCACAATATAAGCACTTATTAAAACATTTGCCTATCTGCATGCTCAAATATAAATGCTACTATCTAACATATTAATAATACTCAACAAATACTAGGGAGAACTATCATTTGAACTCTGTGTTCTCTCCACATACGCAGAAGTGCGGCCTGTCTTCAGACAGTTGAATTTCTGACACAGGGAATGCTGTAGCCAGTTGTGGAATTTTTGTATTATGTTGGTGAATGTTCCTCGTATTGCTGCAGAAGAAAAATAAAAGACAAAGGGGTCCAAGCAGGCATTGAAGGTGCTGGGTAGTAATGTGTAGACTCTCCAAGGAGGACTGTACCGTCCAATAAACCCCACCAAATGAGACACACTGAACGGTACAAAGCAGATGATGAAAACCAGAAGAGTGACTATAGCAAGGCTAATTGCCCTGGAGCGCTTCTGAGGATTGATGCTAGGTAAGCGAGAAAGAATAATGATGAATCTGATGTAGCAGAAGCAACAGATGAAGAAAGGAATGCAGCACAGGACGATAAACAACTCAAGACGGACGGGTAAAAGGATCTCCAGCTGCTCACTGGTAAACTCTTTGTAACAGGAAGTCCTGTTGGACAGCTCCATGACAGTGTCATTGCTGTGTTTATGGTACTCCACAATGTACACAATAGTGCAATTGCTCATTGAAACCACCCAGAACATAATGCTGGCAATCACAGCATACCGAGGATTTCTCTTGAGTTTGTATTTGATGGGGAAGGCCACTCCCAGATAGCGCTCCACACTGATAGCTGTTAAGAGCAAGGTGCTGTTATAGATTGTGCTGAAGTAGATGAATCCTGAAAGCGGACAAAGGAAAAAGCTCACGGTCCATTTCATGTCAGCTGCCTCTTTAATGCGCAATGGAAGGAACAAGAGGAAGAGAAGGTCAGAAATATTAAGGCTGAGCAAGAGCACATCTAGAGGTGTAGCACGCTGTTTCACCTTTCGGATAAAGGTGTAGAGAGCCAGCAGGTTGGCAGGAAGACCAGTGAACAGAGTGATGCTATCAACAACCAGGACAGAATAGCTACGCTCTTTTGTCCACAGCATGGTCGCAGTTTTAGATCTGTAGTGAAAACAAATCAAATACATTTGTTTTCGTTACAATAAAAATGTAATTTTTTTTTTAGTCCACAACAGAACAACAGAAAAATGAAGCACAACTGATGAGAAATTTTGTAAAATTATATAATTTTCTGTCATTTTGTAATTAAAAATATTGACACCTTTACAAATAAGACCTTTTACAGATTAACAATAGCGCTCAAACTAACGAAGAATCATAAAATTGGTTTCTAAAAAAGAAATTTGTTTGCAGAAATGATTCCACACTGTTAGTGCTTTCCAGGGTATTATATACTATATTAATGACAGACTAAAGAAATGTCATGTATTTCTCAGTCAGCAAAGCTGTATTTTAGAATAACAGCACATCCTGAGCGTAAGCGTTATTTCCTGTTACCGCTTAGCAACTATAAACAGTGGTTCGATCACTAGCCTTGCTTTTATCTGTCTGTATTCTTGTCATCTTTCAGCTTGTCATGTTACCAAGAAATCCTGAGAAAATTTGCCCTGAGCATGCATCTCAAAACGTGAAAAAAAAGCTTAACCTTTGACTACCGCACTGAACTGACATTATAAACGTCTTCCAACAAAAAAAAGTATAAGATACTAAACCATTATTAATAATTATTTTATGTATTTTTTGTCTTGTGTGATACTATTAATATCTTCATCATTATTATTGTCATTATTGTCATATTATATTTTCCTCTTTGTTTTATATATATATATATATATATATATATAATTTCTGTTGTACTTCCCTACATGCTCCTTCATTCATATATATCCACTCCCACACCCAGTTACATTTACAGTTACACACACACACACACACACACACACACACACACACACACACACACACACACACCACACACACACACACACACACGTTTTGTTTTATTGGTCTTTGTATTTGTATTTTGCATCTAATTTCTCTTCCATAAATATTGTAATTGTCTGCTTGCATAATAAAAAAAAAATTAAAAATAAAAAAAGATACTAAACCATATCATTGATCACATGTTTTTTCATGTTATTTCTGTTTACTCTCAAACTGTATTTTAGACTTTTCAAATTCCACAGACTAAAAAAATAAATAAAAAATTCTTAGCCCAAGTGCTTTATTAGGATCTACGTTTTCATCTCATTTAAGTTTGTATATTAATATACATTTGTATACATTTTTTAATTCGTTTTATAGTAGCAGAAGCAGTACCTTCAAGACACAATTTGAGGAAAGCCATTATGAAAACCATGATGTTATTATAACAATAAATCTAGAGTGAATAGGGTTATTCTTGGTTCTTCTGAAGTTCTGGTCACAGCACTCAGTTGTTCTTTAGTGACACTCTGCAATGTTGTTTTTCAGACCAAACTTCAACTTTTTTTTCTCGAAAAGACAATTTCCATGTGGTAAGCAATATTAGTGCTGACGTTAAAAAAAACTGTATGAAATTTGTGCAGCAAATCTTTCTTGCTGTTCACCATGCAAACATTTTAATACAGTAGAGTAATTATTCTTTATGATTAAGAGAAGACTGGAAGGAACTATAAAACTCGTTTGTTATTTCCTTGCGTAGCAAAGAATTTCTGGAAGCATCCAGTTCTTCTTCCAAATTTGCTCAAAGTTAAATAAATAGCCAAAGTACTGTAAGCGTTACTCTTAATTGGTGATGGGAAGTTCGGTTCTTTTCCACGAACCGGTTCATTCGGACAGTTCGTTTTAATGAACCAGTTCAATAATCCAGTTCACCAGTTCTTTTACTGTATGTCCTGACGTAATGACGTAATTCACAATGACGTCATGATGTAAATTCCTTCATCCCGCCACTGCCGGCAGATATTAATACAATCAATTTAACACATTTGAAAAGTTCTTTGTAATCATAACTTTAGTTGAATACGTTTCTTACATTTACGTTTTGCAACTAAAACACCCATTACAGGCATTAATGTGAAAACGTGGGTGTTTTATGTGTCTTAAAGATATAAAGTTAATGCAATAATCGTCATCAACTTACAAAAACTTACAAAAAATGCACAATTTTGAAATGTTTCTTTTGCTCCATCAGTTGTTTCAAAAACTAACGTAACTGAGTTAAACACTCATACATTGATAAGACATTAAATCACAACCATTTCCATTTGTTGCTGCATCAGTTCAGTGATTTACGCATGCGCAGTATCAACAGCTCATCGGTTCTCAGTACTGTATGTCGGACGCGTCCGAAAGAAACGGTTCTCAGTTCAGTGTACTGATGATTCGCTTTATCAGTTCAGTTATTCAAGCATGCGTAGTAACAACAGCTCATCGGTTCTCAGACACGTCCGAAAGAAACAGTTCTCAATTCTGTACTGATGATTTGCTTTATCAGTTCAGTGTTTCATGCATGCGCAGTATCAACAGCTCGAGCTCACAGTTCTCTCAGCACAACATGTCTCAGTTCAGTGTACAGGAGTTACATACTGTATACTCCGGGATATTGGTTTATTTAGAGTCGGGCCGACTGTCAGGCATGACCGAAAGTGAGTAACTTTAGTAACTTGTGGATCAGCGCTGACTCAAGACGCGAACTGTTTAGAACGAATCAGTCCGATTTGGTGAACCGGTTCATCCAGTTCACTAAAAAGAACCGGTTCAAAAGAACGATTCGTTCACGAACCGGACATCACTAGTCTTAATCCAAGTAAAGGAACCGTCATGGCTGGCCTTAGCTACCCCCATCACTGCAAGGTTTAATTTTTAGCATCATCATAATGTATTGCTGTTAACCAAAGAATCATTTTATGATTGTTTTGGATTTTGGTGGAACCAAGTGCAATAGCAACACAATGTTTAGTTGTATCCATAAGACGTCACGATCAGTGTCTGTGCAATAGTAACATGCAATTGTGGTTGTATTTATAGTTTAGAACAGTGGTCCCCAACCCCCGGGCCGCGGACCGGTACCGGTCCGTGGACCAAATGGTGCCGGGTTTAGGTGACGTCTGGAGCTGAGCGGCTGCAAGCGGTAGTGGTGTTGTAGCTTTGGTGGAGAGAGAAGTTGTGTATCGCTCTTCTCTCTGTTCACCGGTACTTTGTCATGTTTAACAGTGCTTGGTGTACGTGTATATTGTGTTTGCTCAAATTTAACCCACAAATTAGCAAAAATGAGCACGAAACAGACGTCGTTAGAAAGTTAGAAACTCTGCCGGTGTTCTGGATTAAAGTCATGGCGGAATACCCTGAGATTGTCACCACAGCACTTAAATCCCTATTGCCATTTCCGACATGCTATCTGTGTGAAGCGGGGTTTTCTGCAGTGATGGCAACCAAAACAAAACAACGGAATAAACTGGACATAAGCAACACACTTCGGGTGTCATTGTCTCCTGTTACCCCAGATGGAACCGTCTCGTTGCAAAGAAACAAGCTCAGGGTTCTCATTGATTTAGCGTTGTAGTGAGTTAAAAAGGCATGTTTAAATAGAATTGTATAATTGTATAGCCACCACACACACACACACACACACACACACACACACACACACACACACACACACACACACACACACACACACCCAGCGGGCCGCGGTAAAATTATCAAACATTGACCGGTCCGCGGCGAAAAAAAAGGTTGGGGACCACTGGTTTAGAACACTGAGATGCAATAAACCCCTACATTACACTGTCATACTGCATTTTCCACTTTTCAAATTCTACAAAAATGAATAAATAAAAAAAATCTTAGGCCAGTGCCTTATTAGGATCTATGTTTTCATCTCATTTGAGTACACAAAATTTGAGGTCCAAGGTTTTAAGACTCTGAGAGCAATTATGAAACTTATATTATAATAATGTAGTACTGTAGTATGTAGTAATTTGTACTTTGGAAATATTAATGACATTGCAATGTGCAGTATATATTTAATTTCAACAAGGATTAAAAAGCAATATTCTACTGTGACATTTTTAAAGTTCTAAGTTATTTGTATGATTTAGAAACTAGTATATTCATTTTTTTTTATTCATTTTATAGTAGCAGAAGCAGTACCTTCAGGACACAATTTGAGGAAAACCATTATGAAAACCATGATGTTATTAAAACAATAAATCTAGAGTGAACATGCAGAATGTCTGATTCTTGCAACAGAGAAAGGAGAATTCTTACCTACAACTGAGCAGGGTTACTCTTGGTTCTTCTGAGGTTCTGGTCACAGCACTCAGTTGTTCTTTAGTGACACCCTGCAATGTTGTTTACAGACCAACAGGGTTATTATAGTAAACCAACTTTTTTTCCCTCAAAAAGACAACTTCCTTGTGGTAAGCAGTATTAGTGTTGACGTAAAAAACAAAACACTGCATAAAATTTGTGCAGCAAATCTTTCTTGCTGTTCACCATGCAAACATTTTAATACGGTAGAGTAATTATTCTTTATGATTAACAGAAGACTGGAAGGAACTACTGTATAAAACTTTCTGGAATTTCTGGAAGCATTCAGTTCTTCTTCTAAATTTGCTCAAAGTTAAATAAATAGCCAAAGTAGTGTGAGCGTTAGTCTTAATCCAAGTAAAGGCCCGTCATGGCTGGCCTTAGCTACCCCCGTCACTGCAAGGTTTAATTTTTTAGCATCATCATATTGTTTTGCTGTTAACCAAAAAATAATTTTATGCTTGTTTTGGATTTTGGTGGAACCAAGTGCAATAGCACCACAATGTTTAGTCGTCACGATCAGTGTCTGTGCAATAGTAATATGCAATTGTGGTGGTATTTATCCTTTAGAACACTGAGATGCAATAAACCCCTACATTACAAGCTGGAAATGTAATACCACCCACCACCACCCACACACATACAAACACAACAATTTTTACTATTCACATTGCAATCCATGTTTTTAAAACAATGACAAAGATGTATTACTTTATAATAGATTGTATTAGATGCCTTTTAAAGGAGAAACTAATAATGGACAGCTGAAGCAAACACTGTTCAATGACAGTAAAAATGAGGCATATATATATATATATATATATATATATATATATTTATTTATTTATTTATTTCAATGAAAAGCTTTCACTTTTTTATATGTGTTATAACAGGTATGAACTTTTTAGTTAATAAACTAATAGACAGAAATCCCCGTTTCCATGGTTATAAACACCATAAGCTAATGCATGTTTCCTTTCTATTCTTAGGCCTCTCTTCTTCCCGTCCTGCTTGTGGTTTGTTGCTGCTCATGTGAGTTCACCTGTACTGTGTTATTTGTTTAATTCATTTGCCTTTTTTGATTCCTTCTTTGTCATTATTTATCACAAAGTCTTACCTCTCTTTACTGTCATTAAGCAAACAGCATTGACTTTTTAGAGTTTCCTTCTTTTCCTTATTTATGATTATCCTAATTTAACTTTTTATTATTATTATTTGCCCATATAAAGCACGTCGATGTGTTGCATAGCATGTTGCAACTATTATATAAATAAAACTTTTCTTTTATATCCATCATCTGTCCATCTATTCTCTACACCTCTTATTCTATTGGGTCTCGGGAAACCTGGAGCTTATCCCAGGAGACTCGGGGCACAAGGCAGGGTGCACTCTGGAGAGGGTCCCAGTCTATCATACGGCACTTTATTTTATATTAGCTATAGAAATAGAAGTAGTAATAGAAGAAATATATTTCTTACCATCAGCCGGGCCTTGATGCTCCTGACTCTGATGTGGTCTCTATCTCAGAATGAAAGTGTTATTATAAGAAATGAACAACCCAAACGAGTCATGAAATATTGTTAAATTTAAGTTACCAAAACATAAAAGTCAAAAGGACACAAACTATTCAAACTTCTATAATAACCTTGAGAACTAACAAGTTCTTTACTTCCTCTTTTGACTTTTGTGCAGTCTTATCTTGGAGAGTTTTGCATGAATTCATTAGTAGGGCAGAGGTAGCATGAGAGTTGTGGTTTAGTGCTTGTGGGAGAAAATTTGGGAACTTTATTCCCAAGACTACCAGAGAGCGACTACTTTGCAGCTCTTAACCCTAAACCGCTCAGTATGCCTACATCCTCAGACTAATATTTGCCTTTTCTGTATTTTGATTTTGTTTGAATTTCCATTTTATTTGGTACATCAATTGCATAGCATGAGTACGTAATATTCATAAGAAATAAGACAGATATCTGATCAGGTATGAAATTCATTCATTCATTCATTTTCTACCGCTTTATCCGAACTACTCGGGTCACGGGGAGCCTGTGCCTATCTCAGGCATCATCGGGCATCAAGGCAAGATACACCCTGGACGGAGTGCCAACCCATCGCAGGGCACACACACACTCTCATTCACTCACGCAATCACACACTACGGACAATTTTTCCAGAGATGCCAATCAACCTACCATGCATGTCTTTGGACCGGGGGAGGAAACCGGAGTACCCGGAGGAAACCCCCGAGGTGCGGGGAGAACATGCAAACTCCGCACACACAAGGCGGAGGCGGGAATCGAACCCCGACCCTGGAGGTGTGAGGCGAACGTGCTACCCACTAAGCCACCGTGTTCCCCCAGGTATGAAATATCCAAATAAATATATAGCGGCATATGATATAGGTTGAAAAACGATATAGACAATGGATGTATCATAAAACTGATGACACGAGGAGGTGAAGAAATATGTGTGTTGTGTGTATGCATGTGTGTGTGTGTGTTTGTGTGTGTGTGTGTGTGTGTGTGTGTGTGTGTGTGTGTGGAGACTTACAGAACCATGAATAAAAATCTAGATGCAATCACAAATAGTTTATTTTAAGATGTGAATACTCTTTAAGGTAGAGGTCAGTACACTGTTGAATAAAACATGTTTATTTAAAGACAACTACAGTAATAGTCTAATGTCCTGCAGCATGTCCTCAGTATCTTTTTTCTTTCACACATTCTCAGAATAGTAACCTTGTATGTTTATATCATTTTGGAAAAGAAGAAGTGGCAAACCCAAGCTTGGTTCTGCTTTTCACATCTGTTCAGTGGCATTTGGGATCATGCATTAAAACATAGGTGCCAGGAAATCCTATATTTAGAGGTTTGTCATCATTTTAATGTCGACGTTGTGGTGGACCAGCATGAGCGTTCTTTTCATGTCTGCAAAGGTTTACTCATTAAACACTTGCTGTGTGAAAACAACATGTGGGTGAATGTGTATGTGTGAATGCATAGGTGTGAGTGCACGTTGCTTTGAGATGAGCCGGAATCTCATACAAGGTGTTTTCCTGCCCCACAGCCTTGCCCACCATACTGAAGGTGAACAAAATATATGTCTATGACAACAATATCTAAAATAAATGATTTGTAAGACATCAGATGAATAGTTTTAACTGTAGCTGAGCCTGAAGACCGATGTTGTCACACCGTTTAATGATCTTCACTAATACTACAAGTCCATATGCACAATAGCAGGTTTATAACCATGCTGTAATGCTGCTGTTAATACTGATCATTGTGTTGCAAATTCACAACTCATGCGCAAGAAAAGGTGTTAACCAGACATGTTTTTTCACACATGACCACTGATAACCAGGAAACACAAGCAGATTATTACAGTAAACTAAACTGCAACAGTAAGCTGCATAATTATTAGCACCTTACGGGAAAAAAACATGAACAAAAAAGCTTGCATCGCTTTATTTATTGTTTTAATTACATAAATTTGCGTCAGAATCAGATAGTATACACTGCTTCGAGAACTACCTGCATCAACAAGACTAAAACAGAATGATAAAAGAGATGGTGTCAGATAAGAAGGATGTAAGATGATACAGAAGCAGCTAGGACTATTTAGTACAGACAACAAAACCTTAGGCAAATTTAGAGGCAAAGGACAGGTGATTTGCAAATAGAATCATGTGGGCTAAGCCAAAAACAGATATTAGTTAACCTCAAAAGAGGAAAAGTCAAAACCAGGCAGTGGATAATATCATCAGTGTAGTTAAGCGTATGATTCACTGCAGTGACCTGAATGTAAGTGTTTTCTGTGCTTTTGTGGCTGTGAGTCAGAAATGTTTGTAAAAACAGGCAAAATATGATGGTGGGGTTTGCTTTGTGGCTGAAACCCTGTATAGATTAAAGAAAAAAGCATCAGAATATTTCAAAAATTGGGATTTTTCCTTGGCTTGGTAATTTGTTGGGGGTTTTTTTCAGTAGTACTATTATTAGTAGGAGTATTAGTAGTAGTACTATTATTAGTAGGAGTATTTGTTAAAGATGTAAGATATTTAAGACACAATTGAACCATTAACAGCAAATTTACTTTTATCGTCCGATATAAACTAAATAACGTTCAACTAAGCTGTAAGCGACGGATGTTACATCGGAGCCCATGTAGTGTAAAGTCACCATTCATTTTTTTTCCATGCAGCTACTGTAGATTGTGATTAGATAAGTGATAACTCCTTCCTGTTGACTTTCTGGTGTGGTTTGTGTACCCCACGTTTTTCCTTTTTTTCATAATCATCCCTTTCTAATGAAACCATTTTTTTAACCTGGTATACAGCTTTACAGTAGGTGATATGTTAAAAGATTTAGTTCAGTGACTCCTGTATAATATGTCGCTTTTATTAATCTCTCATAAAAGTGCAAAAATTTTGCATGTATGCTTTATTTCAAGCTCTTCGTCAGTATGGTTGTTCTCCATGCATATCTTAAGAGGAGAGATACAGAATATGTAGAATTTATCATTATTATTCTTTGATAAATTGTTAAATACGTGTCCATTTTCTTCAGTTCTCATACACACACACGCACACACACACACACACACACACACACACACACACACACTTAGATGTGCAGAAATAAGGTAGCATCAGAAAGCAAGAACATTATTTATCAATGAGAAAAAGTGATACAGGTGGATGAGCTACAGAAGAAGAAGATCGCATCAGATTGCATCAAACAAATCCAACAACTTGTCTGATTTATAATATCGACTGAAAGAAACTATAAACAGGAGACACACAACGTTTTACCCTGAGTTTTTATTATAGAACCCTCTGTTGATCAACACAGAAATGCGAAATTTGTTTCTAGAGGCTCACAAAACAAGAGGTCTCTAAAATCACATACAAAAATACACACCGAGATAAAAGTCGAGGCAAAAGGAAAGTGCTGCAGATGAACAGCTTTCAAGTCCCACGACCTTTCCATTTCAGTGACGTCACTTTTTCTATTAGGACGCTTTTGCTGACGAAGTGAAAAGACGTTGGTTTCAGGTGTAAACTATTCAGCTAAACTATAAATGTCACCTCTGCACATGCTTCTATGAATGAGATCTATGTTTCTTAATGAAAGCATATTATTCATGATGAGGATATCACCTGCTTTATCAAGCACTATCTTCCACAAGATGAGACATCCCCAAGTAATTTTGTGCAATTTTAATAATATACAGTAATAGAATATGAGTGTTTTATTGTGTCATGTGAAGCGCGAGATGTGATGGATGCAAGTCCAGTTTAAGCATTTTATCAGAGGTAGGCAGATGAATCCCAAATGTGAATGGAAACGTAAACCGTAAACAGACAAAGGTCAGGTCGTCTATAAACAGCTAAGGGAAACAGAATTCAAAACACACAAACTAGAAAAAAATGATCAAGGTCACAAATAGCAAAAAAACCAAAGCCTCAGAATAAATGCTTGGTAAAGACTGACATGGAAACATTTAACACTAATTTGCACTGGACAAAGTAGCACAGGGATTTAAATATACAAACAAAAAGGGCAACGTGAAAACAGGTGTGAGTAATTGGGACAAATGGCAGACAAACAAAAACAGGACATTTGTAGAGATAAGGACATTTACATTTTTACATTTACAGCTTTTGGTAGAAGCCTTTATCCAAAGTAACTTACATTTGTTCCTCTGTGCAATTGAAAAGGGCTCACGACCTTGGGACATGGGTAGAGACAAGCAGGCAGTTATTTGAGTTGAGCAATTCTGCATGCAGCAATTGCACAAGGATGAAAATAAGACCTACCCCCCAAATACTGAGACAACCAGGACAACAAAGACCTCAGGTACTGCTTCTTTTCAGGCTTGGGGTTCAACAGGCTCTCAAAAGTTATTTGGCTCTGATGCAGGAATCCTTCAGTCAAAGGGTCTAGTGAAGACAACCACTACTAATTATTAGTGTACTTTGTTGTACTTGCTTTCAAAATCCCATCTGCATGAAGATAACTTCCAACACTCTAAATCATTAGTATTTACCATGTCGTTAGCAAAAACAAATGGGCATAATAAATAACAGCAGGGCCTTTTGCTGGTTTTCCTTCATAGTTACTCGAGCGCTTCATCGAGCATCCATTGAGGCGGCGCTAATTGAACGGTATCCAAGGAAGCATCTGTGTACCAAATGCTGAAAACACAGCTGTGTAAGAAGGCCCTAAACTGAAAGATCATTACTTAGAATTTAGCAGTTTTTCTCTGGACGGGACATTGCAGTTTGTGTGTTTTTGTGCAGTTTGTGTGTTTTTGTGCAGTTTGTGTATTTTTGTGCAGTTTGTGTGTTTTTGAGTCTTGTCATGGTTATTTGGTTGGAGTAAAAACAGTAGAAAGTAGAAAATAGTGCAAAACAGCACAGTTTGGCACAAGGAGGGTCATCGCTTAAATATAAATCAGTGATTTTTTCTAAGTCTGTATGATGTCTTATCAGAATGTTCATTGGTTTGTCTCAGGGTCTGTGTCTACGTCTGTGGACCTGTTAAAAAAGAGAAAAAAAAGATAGTTATGTATATTCATGACCAACCCTATGAGGTTGCTCTACTGTATAGCTATAAAATGGCTAAAATTAATTTAATACTTGGAGAACACTATGAAACTGTCTGAATGCTTTCTCGAACACAAGTCTCGTTTCACAGATTCAACATTCTGTTATATATTTTTTGTTCAACAGTACATCTCCAAAATGTTTGTTTATTTATTAAATAACGATTCGTAGATTTTTATCTATTCACAGCCGTGCGACAAGTTATTTCCTGTTATAACAGCCATACACAAATATTTCCTATTCTGATACTCTTTTTGTCTGTCTTGTAAAAAATATACAGCTTGTCGTGTTACTAAGAAACCACCACCTCTGTCCTGAAGACTTGAAACTCACACAAAGAGCTGACAGTGTTCACACTTACATAAATGCTTAGCAAAAGTCTCTTTACATTTACAGCATATGACACCCTTATCCAGAGTGACCTACGTACATTAACTCTTTTTTTCTTTTCACAGCTGAGAAGTTCAGGGTTACGGATCTTGTTCAAGAGACCAAAAGTGGTTGCTTGGTGGTGTTGGAATTTGAACTCACAACCTTCAAGAATGGTAGTCCAAAATCTCATACACATTTTCCTAACAAAAAATAGTTCTGGTCCAGTTAGTTACGTTCTACTAAATATTACTAAACTTCATGTTTAAAGAGATATTACTGTTCAAATGTATGTTTAACAACGCTTTTTAATCAGCAAATATTTTCATTATACTAGTTGTTTGTTTTCAAGAGACTTTTAATTAAATCTGTTTGGCTGGGATAAAAACCTCCACCTACATTGGTGATTTGCCGATAAGACTTTATGATTATCCCTACTGTTTTAACAGCCAGTAACGGGGTAGTGTAATACCGCTTGTGTCCACCAGAGGTCACAGTCACCAGAGGTCTGACATCAGTTTCATGGTAAATGACATTTTTCACCTGTTATTCTTGTATGTCTGAACAGTTTAAGCAATTCTAAGAATCGTTTAACATTCATGGCCAAGCTTGCTCATGAGGCAGAAACACTCTGGATGGGATGCCAGTCAAATTCACAGTACCAAGCCTAAAATCTTTTTTCACAGCCTTTAGTTGCAGCCAAACAACCTACAGTTTATTTCCGAGGTGGAACGAAATTGTAGAATTGGGAGAAAACTCATGCAGATGTGGAGAGCACGTGTAAAAACCCATAGTGATAGTAACTGGGGGAGATAGTAACTGGGGACCCTTGAGCTGTGAGGCAATAATGCTATAATATTTGAAGTTTTTATGCCTAGCTAAACAAACTCGCAATGTTCTAGATTTTTGGATACCAGTCTAGGTCTGAGTGAAGTCTTTATGCAGGGTTAGTCTCACCTGGCTCATATGTAGTGGGAGGCCATGATTGGTGGCATGCCAATGTGCCCTGTCATGTTTGTGAGGGTTCACTGGGTGTTTGTGTAAGTTGTTAGCCGTAGGTCTTGCATGTCTGGTCATGTGTGGAGGTCTGTGTCCGTGATGCACGACCACGGGCCGTCTCATGGGCTGAACTGGTTTTATAGATTGTGGTTTGTTTAAATGCTCTCGAGGTAGCATTTTAAACTCTGCTGGGCGTAGAACTGGAGGAGGCTCTGGAGCAGCTTGGCGGTTGATCTGCCTTGCAGGAACAGTTTGAGGAGGTGCTGACTGAGATCCAGGGTGCTGTAATGCAGATTGGGTCTGATGAATCCGATTAACAAAGGGGTTGGGTGCCTGTATGGTATGCTGCTGCAAAGCAGCCTGAGTTAGTCTGACGGTGTTGGGAATGGCAGCATTGAGCGGACCGGACTGCCTCTGATCTGGACCAGCCTGACTGATTAAATGTGTAGGTTGATTGGGCTGAATTTGAACTGTTTGTTGTTGAGAAACAGGAACTGTTATGTCCGTGCTGTTCATGCCATGTCTCTGAGATGCAATGTTCTGTGGAGCAGTCCGACTTTGATGTTCAGCACGTGGCTGATTAATCACATTAGACTGCGTGACTTGTCTCAGCATGTTCCGATCCGCTCGAGAACGTCTCTGGGCGGTACTGTGAGCAAGCTGTCGCAGAAAGTTTCTTCTCGAAGCTCTGGAAATGCTCCGCATCTGTTCATTCCCAGGTGATCTCCAGGATCTTACATCTGGAGCTGTGCGTCCACTCTCTGAATCTAATGAACTGTTTTGCTGTGCTGAATTTTGGAATTCATAACTGTCCATTTGAGGATTGGGGTATTGGGGTGTACCGTGTATTCTGTCCCACGGCATCTGGCGTGGGTGAGTATCATCATCTGAGTAGTCAACAGAGAGCACGCGACCTAACTGTGTCCGTGTCTGCGCCGAGTAATTAAATGTATCGTCAGTATTCTGCCTTGACCGTGTCTGGTTGGTGATACGTTGGTTTCTGGGTTGTCCATTTCTTAAGGCGCTATTGTTGGCAGGCTGTGCTGTATTAAGGTTGTTATCCATCCGAGTCTGAGGATTGGAGTGTGGCCCACTGACATGATGAAGATTTGAGTGACTAGTGGTAGCAGGCTCCTGTTGGACGGCATTACTTTGCTGATCATTATACTGCATGTTGTACTGGTTGGGCCCAGAAGAAGGTTGAGGTGCACTGAGACTGACTTGCACAGTGTGAGGTTGTGTAGTGGCATTCTGATGCTGTGGTAGTGTATTAAGGTTTATGAGGACTGTGTGAGGTCCTGACTCTGCATGGCCAGTCTGTATGAGAATATTTGGGTTCTGCTGGCCCACTTGTTGGAATGAGCGGTTGTGCTGATTTGAACTGGCTATCAAATCATTCCACTGGCTGTTGTGTAAGTGGGCATTGGAGTTGAGGTTGGCATCATTTGAGACCACGCCTGTATTAAGATTGCCATTGGGTTGAACAGCACTGGTGTTGGGTGTTCTGTTTTGTATCGGTAAATCGTTGTTGATATTGTGTTGGTTAGTGGTTTGCTGATCCTTTGAACGACTGATTCTGTTATAGTGCAGCGGTGGGTCAGGTTGATCACCCTGGCCGAGAAACCCAGGATTATCATGACCATTTTGTGGAGCGGGAAGAACCTAAGAAAGGGAATGAAATCACACCAGTGAGTTATAAATCATGTAATCGTGGCAAACATATACAGTAAGTAAGAATGTTTTTTTTACTGTCTGCCTATTGTTGAGGTTTTCCTTCCTTTGTTCAGTGACTGTCCTGAGTCTCTGATCAACTGCAACAGATTAAATTAATAAATACAACGGCTAAAAGTTTAAAAAATGCCATTCTCTGTCAGATACAATGAAAGGTTACCATTTCTTTGACGTAGTATCAGTATGATGGCGACAATAATTAACACAAGTGCAACAAAGCAGGCGACGACTATTCCGGCAACTGCACCTACACTCAGACACGTAGCTGCAGTGGGGAAAAACATTGCGTGTTAGTCATAGTTACTCAGTTAAACACATGGTAGGACAGGAAAAATCTAGAGTCTTGATGTACGTAATGTAATCTATACCTTGCTTTGGTCATTAAAATACACATTAGTAACCCATATTTCTTCGGGCATTTACCGAGGAAGAGAGATCAATTTAAATTAACTGGTCTTATCCTAGCTAAAATACTATACTATGATGGACTCTAACTAGAAAATCGATTGCAAACTGTCGGGTATTTGATGATGATGTTTTAGATAACAATGAGTAAAATTTTAAATTTACTTGAACGCAGGTGCTGTCAACACTACTGTATACTGTAGGTAGGTAATAGGGAATTGTCTCTAAAAGTACACACTGTATGTATACCTATGCATTGTGTATATAAAGTGGGTCATATACGAATTTGGCTATGATATTACAATTTTGAGGAAAATAGACAGTATAATGGAGCAAAGCTTTAAACAGCAGTTTGTATCCATCTAGTGGCAAGAACTCACCCACAACGTTAAGGCTTAACTGCTGCTGCGACGTTTGTGTCGTGATGCTGTTACTTGCTATGCATGTGTACTGCCCACTCTGATTGGTTGAAAAAATCTGCAAATTCAGCGTGCCACCATTTGCCTGGCTGGCTGTCAGTGGGAGACCATTAAATTGCCATGACAAGAGAGCAGGGGGCAGAGAGACAGATACGCAGGTAAGTTGGACCGTCTGGCCTATGGTGGCATCCCCTCCACCAACACACTCAGAGGAGGTTCTCGTCACCTGAGGGGTGTCTGGGCCATCTGAGGCAAAATTATACATAGTTTTATTAACATAATTACTAAATATCAGAATTGTTAACACAAATAACTAAATATATGATGCTAACTTTCAAAACATTTAATATAAATACAAATGGGTACTTTGTTGTTGTAAAATATACCTCAGGAGATGCTGTTATAAAACCATATGAATGACAGGTCAACTCATTGTTATTTTTTTATTCTTTAGCCATGTCATTTCCTGTTTTGTAATTAGTATCCCTACATAAATATCAAGGTGAGACTCACAGTAAACGGTGAGGCTTGCTGTGGCAGTCTTGCTGCTAACAGGGTTGCTGACGGTGCAGCTGTATTGTCCGGCATCATTTCTATTCACTGGACTGATAACGAGAGACCCGGCGTTGATGATGAAACGAGGATCTGAGGGAAGATTGGTGCTACCTTTGCCCCATGTCACGCTGGTGTTGGTGCCTGAAGTCCAGCTGCAGGTTAAAGATGCATTTCCACCCTCAATAGTCACAGATGGCGCGACCAGGCTCACGTCTCCCACCGCAACTAAACAAGAAAGTCAGGAAAGACTATTCTGACATTAAAATATAAAATACGGTTAATATGTTCCTAAGATTGCTGGACAGAAATGATCAATATTTAATATTTTTTCATGATAATATTTCATACTTTTTATAGCCCATCAGTACAAACCTGGTGAAGGACAAGTGATTGTTATGGAATAATCACAACAACAATAAAAAAAATGAATTAACACGCATTCTTTCCTTCATGCATTCTTTTTCCATAAATTTAAAGTTTAATGTGAATGCACTCCTCATGACATGAAAATATTTTAATGTAATATGTATTTCCATCACCCATCTGTGCTATTATGATTTTTTCTCTTTTTTTTTTTTTTACTGTGAATAAGTATTTATTTAGCACAACCTTTATGTGACATAAAATCCTTTTCCACCCAGCTGGTGTTTTGCACAACCAGGATTTCCTGCCTGGTTTCCTAAATGATGATTACATTAAAACTGGGACATCCTGCAGAGATGTGACTGTAAATTTTTAAAACATTTGCCTGGCAACCGAGGTAAATGTTTTAAAAATGTAAAACTTTTAAATTATAAACATATACGTATTTTTGGTTGTATTTCTCTATCGATAAATACATCTGTACAGTATATTCTATCACTAGGTCGAGAATTAAGAATATTACCAGTCTAAAAACTGTTTAAAAAAAAGTTTTTAAAAAGTTTGGGAAATGTTAATTGATGACAGATAGTGACTTGGGAATCTATGGGAATCCCCTTACACCAGCTATTTGGCAAAACCACAAGGTCTTTATGTAAGCTGAGAGATGGTTGGACCAATCGATTCGTGGTTCAATGCAGCGTGTGATCGAATTAATACTAACAATACAGTGATTATGTGCAATATAGAAAAGATTTAATGGTCCTTCCAATGACTTCCATAGGATCCACCAGATGGGAGGTGTTAATGCAGAATCACTTCATTTTAATTTTTTAGGAGTCATCTTTATACTCCTGAACAACTGTTTATAGCAGATATAAGACCATAAGACCATAAACCATGATATTAAATGCATCTTTAAACATAAAATATGGTGTGTTTTAAATTGCTAAATTAAATTTGTAATCATTGAGAATTTGTTGTGGAATCAGAATAAAGCTTTGATTGCAATTGTCACAGTTAAATCATCTGATAACGCACTTATAAGCTAAAGAACTTTCTTTAAGTATATTTTAATAGTTGTCATTATTTATTAGATTTTCTTACCAAAAACTGACAAGGTGACCGAGCGGGAGTTGGTGGATAATCCGGTGGAACCAGAGGGTGTTACAGTGACCGTGTAGTTTCCAGCATCATTGAGTCGGGTGTTGCTGATTGTGAGCTGCGTGGCACTGATGTTCACTCTGCCTTGATACTGGGCAATCGAATTAAGAACAGCCTGGTTGTTGATCCACTGGCCCAGAGTGCCTCCTTCAGGAGTGAGCCACGTGATGGAGTAGATGTTGGAGATGGTCTGCACTGTAAAAACAGCATTGGTTCCTGTAGCCACCAGCACAGGAGAGCTCTGGAACTGAATGGGCACTGGGTCCTGACATGACGTCAAAGGAAGCACTGAGGAAAAAGAGTGGTTTTGAAAAAAATATCTTTAATTAGATAAACCTTTTTTCTACTTAATTGGTTTTAACAATGGACAGATTTCTAGAGCTCATAATTTTTGTATCTACATTGTGCATATATAGTATTTCATTACAGACTTGATTATTCTAATTTCTAATTAAACATCTATTTTTGGTTGGTTGTTTTTTTTCTACATCAGATTTTGCTCTAGTTCACCCTAAAAAGCAGTCATCTTTGCCCTTATTACTCTGTGTGAGGTTATGTCCTGTATGTTAAAAGTCATACCAAGTTAATTCTCTAACAAACAAAACAGCAAGACATCACATTTGTCCTCATAGACATTATTATTATTATTATTATTATTATTATTATTATTAAATCTTCATGGTTACCGGATTCTCTTAATGCACTGTGAGTGTAAACTATATGGCCAAATGTATGTGGACCATCATGCCCATATGTGCCTTAGACGAATACCCTCATGTCCCCCTTCCTCAAAATCCCCAGAACTGCGAACATGCAAAGCTTCAGTGTGCAAACACACAATTGCACATTCCTTATACTGTAAGTACTTCTAAATACTTTTTATTTAATTATTTATTATGTTATTATTTTCTACCTTTATTCTGTCCAGGAGAGTAGCTTTACGTAATTTCATTGTGCCTCAGTATTATGACAATAAAGTCTGATTCTGCGTCGGATTCTGAGAAATGACTAAAAGCAGTGATTTAGTTTACAAAGGCAACATTTAATGATTAGGTAGTGACGTGATTGAATAATAAGGTTATTAAGTGTGAGAATACAAAACACACTTAGCAGTACATTTCATTGCAGGCAACATTTCTCAATGCTACACCTAAAGCCTACATTTATGCACCGCATTGTGACACAGCACTGTTTGGTTTCAGAAATGAATGGCATGAACACAATGTCTGTTCTGCTCAGTAAGTAAATGTGGTCTAACAAGTTAAAAGTTGTATGAGAATGCACACAGAAGACATTTCTGCTTGTGAGCGTTGAGCCTTTGTATAGTATCGAAAGGGGTGGATTCACTCTGGGAGCGACGGCTCCCATAAAGATTAAAAAACTTTACTGTTATTTACATTTACAGCATTTAGCAGACACTCTTATCCAGAGGAACTTACATTATCTATTTTTTTTTTTATATACGACTGAGCAATTGAGGGTTAAGGGCCTTGCTCAGGGACCCAACAGTGGCAGCATGGAGGACCTGGGATTGAACTCACAACCATTCAATTGGTAGACAAACTACCACGCAGCCCATATATATATATGGGTCATATATAAAGTGTGCCTACATAATGCAGTCCTTATTTTGTTTACAATTCTATGGATGCTGCATAAAATAAAGTAGACTAGTAAAACTTTAAAAAATGTAAAGGTGTAAAGTTTATATCCATGCTTATTTGCTGTGATTCTTCTCTTTATCAGAACAAACAGACAGTTCCAAACTGTTCAAATAAGTTTATTGTATGATTGCATTAAACGATACAACATTTATCGACTGCCATTATCACGATAAGGATTAACACGATATATCATCCAACCACCTTAGAATTACCACCGTCTTTTACGCACTTGTTAGATATCCAAAAATATCTCTGTTTTTGACTTTATTTAAGTAAGGAGAGCAGAAACGAATGATACCTGCCAAAATTATGACCCCAAATGGACACAGCAATACATTCATCTCAGTCTGGACCAGCTAAAATAAATAAATAAACAAACAAACAAACACACATTAGTTTCAACGCGCCCAGGAAGTAACCTGTCATACCAGGTATATGGGGGGGAAAACGTGTAATTATTATTAACAAAACAACACTTTCCGATAAATATTAAAGTTATAGTTTTATTTTAACCACCAAAATAAGTTATAGTCTTATTTTGATAAGGAAAATGCCGATGTACTCACACTATTGTCTTTTATTAGCCGTCATGTTTTGGTTGCAGCTGTCTAAAGAGTCGCCACCCTTTCCATTGGGCTCAATAACAATTGCATATACGGATGGAAAGCCATTTTCTTGTGCCCTATGTAGTGCACTTATGTAGGGGGCAGAATTGCGCATGAGCGTCTCTACTATTCCTGCTTTTCCTGTTTGTCCTCTTGTACGACTTCACATATCTCTTATAAACACCTTTAACGCTCAGACATTTTTTTTGTTGGAATTATCACTCTGGTTAAAAGCATCTGCCAAATGCTGGATATGTAAATACTGTAACAACACAAAAAAAGAACTTGAACTGCTCGTCATACGCACATATAACGCCTCTAGTGGTCGTGGCAGGATCCTGTGCTCTCATGGATGGATAATTGTGGGATGTGGTAGCTAAGTGGTTAAGGTGTTGGACTACTGATCAGAAGGTCATGAGTTTAACTCCCATGTCCACCAAGCTGCCACTGCTGGGTCCCTGAGCAAAGCCCTTAACCCTGTTGCTCAGTTGTATAAAACTGAAATAAATCTGCATAAGGGTGCCAGCTAAATGCCACAAATGTTCTCTTCTCAGGAATGGAACCCAGGCCACAGGAGGACAAACAGGAAAAGCAGGAATAGTAGAGACGCTCATGCGCAATTCTGCCCCCAACACCTTAACCACTTAGCTACCACATCCCACAATTATCCATCCAGGCCATCCGGTGTAAAAATCTGTGCCAAATCTAATATGCTGGCCATGTGGTATGATAAGCTGTGGTGAAGAAAAAAGATTAAAGCACACATATGGATTGTATATGTATAATAAATTGGAAGACGATATGGATGAGATACAGACACCAAAAGATGATTTTTATTGGTTAAACAATGATTCAATTAAAATCATAACAAAATTGTTTATTATCACAATACACCACATCACACTTGTTTAATTAGTAAAGTGTGATAACAGCGAATCTGAGGGAGGTAGAAATAAACAGTTAAATAAAGGGAAAATGCAGAAACTGACTCACCCATGTTGACCTCTCAGCAAAGAATGAGATGTTTTCACCTATATTTCAAATTTTATATACCACAGTAAGAATATTTTATGTTAATAAAATAATATTTTAATGAGAGAAGTCGGTTTCATAGATATCTGGTTGGTGTGAGAGAACAGAGATCTGCATATTCCAACTTTTTGTATGACTGTGTATAATACTTACACAGTGATACATGACTCAGCTGAAAACGTACAACTACAAATAGACGGTCTCTTTGAAAGTTTGAGCTTTTACCTACGAAACCACAGCCAAAACAATACCTATGCTTACAATAAATAATGTTGAGGAACTAGTTTATGCTTTCATAATTTGTATTATTGCAATATGTTGTAGGCTCATATTCAAGCTTGTGAAAGCAATATTTTAACCCGTTTACAGTTATTAAATTTTGTAGTTGCAATGACTATAAATTTCTTTGTCAAGTGTTTATGGCAATTTACTGAACACTACAATGTTTTTTAAGAAAAAAAAACAAAGAAATATTCATTGTATTTGGAACATCTAAAGCATTTCTTTTAGTTTGGTTCTATTTTTCCAAACTGCAACTTTTTTACAAAACTTTTATTTTGCGGTTAATGTCCATGTTGAGGCAAAGATGGACTTTACCACTGGTGAACATATGACAAGGGGATAAATATCTTGAGGCAGATAAGCCATCAATATCCAGTGGAATTATATATCATTACATTTGGTTAGAGATACCAGAGAGAGGTTCCACAAACCAGCAGGAGCAGTTCCTGCTACGCAAATATATGAATATTCAAAACCATTAGCAAACTACTAAATCAGTTTGCTTTAAATATATAACACCAGGTGAAAATACAGATGTACGGTACTGTGCAATAGTTTTAGGCATGTAATTAAATCGATATTTGGTGTGACTTCTCTTTGGCTTCGTACCAGCATAAATATTTACACTTACTCCCTTTGTACACTTGCACAAAGTCAGAAACAAGAGTCCAAACTAACTGAGCCTCAAAATCTTGGATTAGATTTCCCTCCCCATTCAATCTTAGAAGGCAACTGACATGGAATGGACAATAAGATACTTCATATGGCCACTAGCACCTTAAATCCTCCTGATTAAGTTATACAACACTACTCTTAATGGCCATTAGTGTGTAGTATTGTTTTGTAGTCGGGTACAAACTCACGTGACATTCTCAAGATACCTGTGTTATTATTTGGATGGTCACCAAGGTCACCAGTATTGTTTAGTGTCTGCAGTGCAGTACAATTATTTTTAAAACAATGCTGGCCTTGATCCAACATACCAAAGCAAGCTGAAAATCCTTCTGCCTGGGCATCTAGGGACCTAGGGACATATTTATACCATTGGTAATCTGTTGCCTTTGCTACAGTATATTAGCATCATTCTCAGACTGTCCCAGGCACACAACCCCATGAAGTGTTGTAATCTATTGGGCTTGTTGTTAGTAACATTCTTGTCTTCATGAATTCTTTCATTCCCCACTGTGTCCTTTGTTGTAGGTTTCACTGTTAGTTCAGTCCTTGGTGAAGAATGTCATGCCCTTTGCAGTTTTACCACCTGCATGAGCCCATTTGTTCTCTACTCCTCCTCTAAATCAACGCAGAACACATTTAGGGACAGCGCTCGAAGGATACTCATGTGTCTGCAATTCCTCTAATTAAGATTAAATATCATGGGATCTGAGAATAACCAGTCAAACTAGACAAACTAGGATTGATGTTAGCAAAACAACATCCACACATCGAGTTAGAATACAGTGGGGCTTGAACGTTTGAGCACCCTAGCTAAAAATTTGTATTAATGTGTATAAAGAAGCCAAGAAAAGATGGAAAAATCTCCAAAAGGCATCAAATTACAGATTAAACATTCTTATAATTTGTCAAAAAAAAGTTAGATTTTATTTCCATCATTTACACTTTCAAAATAACAGAAAACAAAAAAAGTTTTGCTGTCTGCAAAACTTTAGGCACCCTGAAGAGTTTATAGCATGCACCACCCCCTTTGGAAAGCTGAGACCTGACAGTGTCATGGATTGTTCTCAATCATCGTCTGGAAAGACCAGGTGATGTCAATCTAAAAGGTTTTAAATGCCCAGACTCATCTGACCTTGCCCCAACAATCAGCACCATGGGTTCTTCTAAGCAGTTGTCTAGAAAACTGAAACTGAAAATAGTTGACGCTCACAAAGCAGGAGAAGGCTATAAGAAGATAGCAAAGCGGTTTCAGATGCCAATATCCTCTGTTTGAAATGTAATTGAGAAATGGCAGTCATCAGGAACAGTGGAAGTTAAAGATCTGGAAGACCAAGAAAAATACCACAGGATTGTGAGAAAAGCAAGTCAAAAGCCATGTTTGACTGCATGATCCGTCCAGAAAGATCTGGCAGACAATGGAGTTGTGGTACACCATTCCACTATAAAGAGATACTTGTACAAATATAGTCTTCATGGAGGGGTCATCAGAAGAAAACCTCTTCTATGTCCTCACCACAAAAATCAGCGTTTGAAGTTTGCAAATGAACATATAGACAAGCCCGATGCTGGAAACAATTTCTGTGGACCGATGAGGTTAAAATAGAACTTTTCGGCCGGAATGAGCAAAGGTACGTTTGGAGAAGAAAGGGCACAGAATTTAATGAAAAGAACCTCTGTCCAACTGTTAAGCATGGGGGTGGATCAAACGTGCTTTGTGGTTGTATTGCAGCCAGTGGCACAGGGAACATTTCATGAGTAGAAGGAAAAATGGATTCAATAATATTTCAGCAAATTTTGGACGCTAACTTGATGATATCGGTGAAGAAGCTGAAGCACAGGATAGCAGCCATCCGGTCCAGCGCCGAGAATGGCCCGCTTGTCAGAGAATGGCCCTTGTCAGACTGGTGGTACAAAGCGATGAAGGCACGGGATGGGGATGGGGGTTGAATGCATATCTTAATATATGTGTGTATGTGTGTGTGTGTGTGTGTGTGTGTGTATGTAAAAGTTCGCCTGTATGTATGTGTAGGCCTGGAGAGTCGCTACTCACGGCATCAAATCTTTGTGCCTCAGTCCGCAATATTGTCATAGCGATAAATAGCAAATTGCCATGGAGACAGCCTTGATCAGGTTCCAGACAGAGTCAAAAATCAGCAGGTGTCTGTGGAATTTGGGGGAGGAAAACAAGAGCGTCTCACTAGAGTGCTCATCCAGGGGAGTTGTTGTGGATGACTGCTCATCAGTTAAAGCTCAATTCTAGCAAAACTGAATTGCTGTTTATCCCAGGTGATTCATCCCCAGGTCATGATCTTGCTATATCCTTGCACAACGATCTGATCTCCCCTTCAGCCACAGCTCGCAACCTTGGGGTAACCTTGGACAATCAACTTTCCTCTCATGTTGCTAATGTGACTCGCTCATGTCGGTTTCTTATCTTTTGCATTTAAAAAAAAATAATAACCCACAAAACCTTTGACACTTTTTCATTGTAACTTTGAACAAATGTTTTAAACTCATGGTATCTTAAGTATGTAACCTTGTGAGCCAGCATTAATGTATTCAATGTTAGAGATTTAAGCATTTTATGTACGTCACTCTGGATAAGGGCGTCTGCCAAATGCTGTAAATGTAAATGTAAATGTAAATGTTGTTCGAACAGCGGCCTTGGCTGAGGCCAATGCTGTTCGAGGGTAGCCGAAAGCAGATAAGATCGGGATTGTTTGGTCTTGGGGCGAGTAGACGCATTCCAATTTACACGACTACTCTCTTAGTCAATCCTGGTCTACGAATCGATCCCGAATCGAAAGGTTTTGAGTGAAATGGGCATTTTTCAGCATCATTAGGGAGTAAAGTATCTGCTGTGCCTTTTCCCACCTGCTGGGAGATATGTGCCGACCAGGTGAGGTCAGCTGAGATGTGCAATCCAAGAAATTTATAGGATATTTATATGACAAGATTGTATGATGCGTTAATATCGAACAGTTGATGGTTTTTTTCTGTCACAATTGCAATCAAAGCTTTATTCTAATTCCACAACAATTTCTCAATGATTACAAATTCATTCATTCATTTTCTACCGCTTATCCGAACTTCTCGGGTCACGGGCGTCATCGGGCATCGAGGCAGGATACACCCTGGACGGAGTGCCAACCCATCGCAAGGCACACACACACTCACACACTACGGACAATTTTCCAGAGATGGCAATCAACCTACCATGCATGTCTTTGGACTGGGGGAGGAAACCGGAGTACCCGGAGGAAACCCCCGAGGCACGAGGAGAACATGCAAACTCCACACACACAAGGCAGAGGCGGGAATCGAACCCCCAACCCTGGAGGTGTGAGGTGAATGTGCTAACCACTAAGCCACCGTGCCCCCCTGATTACAAATTTAATTTAGCAATTAAAAACACACCATATTTTAGTTGTTTAAAGATGCATTTAAAATCATGGTTTATGGTCTTATGGTATATCTGCTATAAACAGTTGTTCAGGAGTATAAAATCAACTGTGGTCTGATTTCTTTGGTACTGTTATTTAATCCTGCCTCTGGATGAGAAAGCATAAAGTTTTTAAACATGAGTTAAACAATACACATGTTATCAATACACAATCCGCATTATATTCCTCTAAACACCCATGTAAGAATCCCGATTTTCCCTGCAGTCTTCAGACATAATAGCTGGACGTTACTGACTATAATAGGTCATAATTCAAAACATTGCGAAGTCAATAGTCACAAGTGTCTTGTGACAAATTACAAATTATTCAAGTTATACAATATAAATAAGAAGCTATTCATTAACAGACTAGAAAATGTCCAGAAATACTGGCCCACGAATGGCACACATAAGGACACATATACATGCTTTTAGTTAGTTTGTTGCTTTCATAACACAAATGACTTGGTGAATTAGTATTTGTGCATTGAATACAAAATCAGACTTGTTCATGTTAAATGAGACTCTCACCGTTAAACTGGAAAGTCTTGCTCCAGCACTGGATCTAAAGTGGTTTAATCCCTAATATCAGATGGTGTAGCTGGGATTATATGAGTAGCAATAATAAGTGAAGATCGTTTCAAGAAGTGAAAAAAATTAACAGTGGGTTGAATTCAGTTGAGATTTTTTTGTGTACTATTCAAATCTATGCAAATTGTGAACAAAATGAAAAAGAAATTCGTACAAAGGATTTGTTTTGAGAGGTAGTTTCCACCAGGCTTCTATAACGTGAGAGGTTTTGTGATGCAGCATTAACTGTATCATCTAGGCAAATACATACAAATATTATACTAAAACATGTTTGCATGCTATACACAACACCAATTCATTGATACAATTCCAATGATAAACATTACATGACAAAAGAGCTTCAGTATGCACAGTAAGTCAGGTGCTTGTTGAAGCTTCCATAATGAAGAGTACAATGGTCTAGACAACAAGCCGATAAATGTTTTTACTTGTTTGTTTGATTTCTGAAAGAAGAAAATAGACGAAAGAACAAATATCTTGGTAAGGACTTATTTTATAACCAAATCATCTTTTTTAAAAGTGGCTGAAATAAAGATACCGTATTGCAGAAATGTAGTTAGCTGCACTGACCGTAATTGCTATGACGTTCACAATAATAATGTTTGGTCTGTGTTATTTCTTTAACAGAAGCAATTAATTTATATATTTTCAGTCTTCTATCTTCAAACTAATTTATGTTACAGTAACTCAAGTGGTTTTTGAAACTATCAGACTCTATACCTGACTTGATTTCTGTGTTTTCATTATTCACCATTTAAAGCATAAGTCACGATGATCTGGGGTGTGACCGACAACAGCTTTGTCTTGAGCATGTACATCATCACAATGATGACAGGTCTTCCAGGCAACCTGTTGTCCCTCTATGCCTTCATACGAAAAGTAAAACAAGAGGTTAAACTGACTGACGTGCTCCTCCTCAACCTCAACATCTCGGATTTGATTTTTCTCATTTTCCTCCCCATTCTCATTAAAGCGACAGCTGAAATGGAATGGGGAATGAGTTCCTACCTCTGTCCTCTGGCAACTTACATCTTCTTGATTAACATCTATAATAGCACACTAATCTTAACAGCTGTTAGTGTGGAACGTTATCTGGGAGTCATTTTTGCCATCAAGTACAAACTCAATCGGCATCCTCGATATGCTGTGATTACCAGTGTAATCATTTGGGTGATCAATTTGGGCCACTGTAGCATTGTTTACTACATGCAGTACAACTTTTCAGATGGAATAAAAGTTGGCCTTGATCCAATCAACCATAACACCTGCTATTGGCAGTTCACTGAGGACCAGCTAAAAATCCTGTTGCCGGAGTGTCTAGGGATCTCCATAGTCTTTATATTTGTACCACTGATAATCTGTTGCTTTTGCTATATCAACATCATTCGTGCACTCTATCAACTAGACAACATCAAGCCCAGGAAGCGCTGCAGGGCCATTGGGCTTGCCATGTCCACCCTTCTGATTTTTATGATTTGTTCCATACCCTTCGGTGTGTCACATGTGGAAGGTTACATTATAAATTCTAGACCTAGTTGGCGTGTGTATGCCCTGGTCTCCAGCAGCATCAGTGTCAGTCTTGACACAATTGTATTCTATTGCTCCTCTAAAGCACTGCGTAACACATTTATGGATCATATACCAAGGCTCTTAATGTGGCTGCAGCACTGTTGCAGATGTTTGTTCACCGATTCTGATCACACCCAACATGAAAGCACAATCTTTGAAAACAATTAGCCATAAAATATATACAGATTTCATATAAGCACATGTTTATGCAGCAACCCTCTGCTGAGAATTTTTGAGAAACTGACTCAGCATCTCTAATTGGTTTAAAAGCAGCTGATCTCCTTGGATTTCCACATAAAACAGTCAATGGAGTTAACACAGAATGGAGCAAAAATACAAAACAACTAAAACAACCGAGAAAACAGCAGCTGAATGTCTGGAAATGCTTTCTGAATTGGAAATGTCAGAGGAATATGGCCAGAGTACGTGGAGCTGACAGGAACCTACCAATTAGCCATTCTTTATAACTATCTCAGAAAACAGAGCACAATCAAACTTGAGGTGGACAACAGCGGAAAACCCCATCAGGCAAGAACAGGAATCTGACTCGACAGTGGGCACTGATTCACCACAGCGGGAAAATAGCTAAAAACAGTGGACAACAGCGGAAAACTGTATCATGTTCTACCCCATCAGGCAAGAACAGGAATCTGACGCGACAGTGGGCACTGATTCATCACAGCGGGACAGATAAAAATAACAAAAAAAAACAGTGACTGGTGTTTTTCTAATCAACTGACTTAGCTAACTAACATACAAACCCGACATAGCACTGCTAATAAAGAATCATTTAAAAATAGAACCTTGTTTCATACTGAAGTGTAAATACTTCATAAAAATTTTATTACATTGTAAACTTATTATAAATATTCATTGGTGGCTTTTTACTGGTTGGTACAAAAGTGTAATCATGTATTATTTGTAGAACAAGTAATGTTTTCCAAGATTAGTCAATGTTTCATTGTGTCTGGTTGAAGTGTGTGTGTCATAATTTCAAGGTCTTGTTCCACCAATGATTACTTGTATCATGGCATTTCTGTGTATAAGAACATCACTATCTTTATCAAGGTCTCTATATAGAATTAGACACTAATTGTATTAGTAATTAATATTATAGTTGTTGTTGTTGTTGTTGATGCTTTATTAAAGAAAGCTTTATAAGGAGTGAATCTTTGACTATGTACAGTACAGTACACAGCGGGTACTGGTATTGTGTATACAGTCTCAAATAGCCACAACACCTCTGAATTAATATGATAAACAGTACACAGATACAGTATGTAAGTCAAAGGCAAGTCATTTGTCACAAGCGTAGGTTCACTACTTGTCAGTCATGAGATAAAAGACTGAAAATAACCACAAAAAATTGTAAACTGACAGACTGACTATACATTTATGTATAATAATGACAAAGCATTGTTAAGTATAGATATATTATATGGCCAAAATATATTTCTGCTGATTGTTCCATGACATGGAAAGATTTCATAATTAGAGCCACTTGATCACCAGTGACTGATGCCTATATTATAGCAATATAGTTTTGTTTTTTTTACAGAAACTGACTATAACTATAAAATATTTTAGAGAACAAAAAGCGTAGGTTCGTAAGGTTTAATCATAATAATTAAAAGTAATTAGTATGTGATATTCATGCATGTTGTGTTTCAATTACTCTACTATTATCCATATAAATAGAATGGGGTGTGTGTGATAAGATGGGTGTGTGTAAATAACTCAAGTCTTAGGGGACAGCTGAAAGGAACTGGACATTTCTCCAAATAAACTCAGTAAGTTCAGTTGTTGTTCCACAAGTTCAGCAGTTGTTCCACGGATCAGCTCAGCTTCACTGATTCTTAATAAAGTCTACTTTTGATATAAAAACCCTGAGAGCTTCCTTGGCAGAAAATATTACTACAACATAGCATGGGTTCAAATTTAGCAATCTCACATTATGCATAGTCCACTACTACTTCTTCCTGATTGTGTCTGTGACCAGTGAAATAAAGTAATAATCAAAATACTAATTAATCGGAACAGGATTGGATATACTGTATTAACTAATAGTACCATCCACCGTGAGCTCCCTGATTTACAGTCCATGTCTAGTAGGCTGGACAAATGGCAGAAACACAATGAAGGACCTTTGCCATCTCACACTCACTCACTCATTTTCTACTGCTTATCCGAACTTATACCTCGGGTCACGGGGAGCCTGTGCCTATCTCAGGCATCATCGGGCATCAAGGCAGGAGTGCTAACCCATCGCAGGGCACACACCCCTGCCATCTGAACAATGGAATCTGTTCTCTTTTGCAGTCATCAATTAAACATTCTGAAGGCAAACAGCAAGAAGAGATGGGAGATTCTTCTATTCTGACCATCAACCAAGACTATATACATACAGTAGAACAACATTCGTACTGTAGTAGTGAGATCCTACTGCATACTGTAGGTCAAAGTGCGACAAAACGAATACAAAACAATTCACAGTATTTGTGAGAATGAAAGCTTACATTTTTATCATTTTATCATTACAAAAAAAATGGGGTACATTAAGAAATAGTAAAACATTTTTACATCCATAATATAATATACAGACCTAATTGTTAGTTGATAACCTATTGTATAAAGAAAATAAAGAGCCAATTTTACTGTGGATTTTTTTAATAATAATAATAATAATAATAATAATAATAATAATTCCCATTCAAATTTACCATAATCTGGCAATATAAGTTTTTCAGGAGACACAATTTAATCCATTATAAAATGGAAATTTAAAAGTGTTCGTTAATAAATCCCACTCAGATCACTTCATAATGATCTACTCTATGCTCACAATAAACAGCAAACAATTTTACTGCATGGTTATGAAGTGATACAGTAGCTATTCATAGACAGTTTGAATAGCTACTATTCAAAAAAAATTAGCTAAATAAAAATGGACACTTTAAATTGTTTTTCGGTCAAAGCAAGATCATTTCATAATGATCTATTCTATGGACACTATAAGGATCAAGCAATTTTACTGTGGAAATTTGCTCTTAAAATTCACTGCATCTGTCAAAATATTTGTGACAGGGGGCAATATTAATCCATGCTAAAATGTACAAAAAATATATTAAAATTTTCTGATCTTTAATATGAGCATAGAATACGTCATGCTGAAGTGATATGAGTGAGTTTTATCAACTAACATTTTTAAATTCCCATTTTATAATGGATTAAATTGTGATTCCCGGCACAATAATATCGCTAGATATGATAGATATACTTTGAATAGGAATTATTTTTAAATAATAAGAGAACTATCATTAAAAAAAATAATAATCACAACAATAAAAACGGGGAATTAAAAAAGGTATACATTTTTATTTCAAATTAATTAAGACACTTAATAACAGAAATTGATTATTCAAAAAAACACAGTGAGGTCAGTTCGGACGTAGCACAGTGCTCATTTAGTAAATGCACAGCTAAACAATATGCTAATTGTGGCTGTGTTAAGTTAACATTATGCCAAGTCGTCCCAAATAAAACAATGCATGGGAACCGGCTTTGGCGTGTTAGTTACAGTGCACTATGCAACAAACTATTGTAAACAAGCTAACGTTAACTAGAGAAGTAATATTTTAATCACTAATATAGGAGATTCATGGAAAATTACATCGGTAATCTTCATTTTTGCCGCAACTAATTTATGAATGAGTCTGCATCATCTACATTAAAGAGAATCGCTTTATTTAAAGTGAATAAAACCCCCTACTACTTAATGGAGTTGAACATTAACTGAGCTGCAGCCACACACCTGACTCGTGTGTGCAGACAGAATAGGTGAGATGTACTGGGAAAGCAGGCAGTGGGTCAAACCACTATGAGGAAGGGGAGGGGGGACTCAACTGTTTCTAAATGCAGTTTTTGCGTGTTTTTTTTTTCTACTTACACAATTATTTAGGTATACATACATATATTTTTCACAATAGAGTGTGTGATATTATTTAGATAACTTTTTTGGGGGGACAATACTCGGATGGGTGGGGGATGTCCTCTCCGTCGTCCCCCCGGGATTTACGAACATGTATATGTGTGCATTTTCCACTAACAGTGTGTTCAATTATGCAGTTTGACGTTATTAATAAACAAATATTCACAAGACCAAGACCAAATCAATAAATGTTATTTTTATTTAGTATTGAATGGATTGTTTGCATTAATATGTTGTTTGTGCTAACAACTCTGGTAATAAAAATAGTGAAATTTCACCGCTTTTGGTTGCCGTCTTTGCGGCTTTCCGCCGATTAACGTTAAAGATAAACGCCTCCAGCTCTCAATTCAATTCAATTCAATTCAAGTTTATTTGTATAGCGCTTTTTACAATAGACATTGTCTCAAAGCAGCTTTACAGAACATAAACATAGAGCAGAAGGTAAACATAATTAATGATAAAGGAAATAGTGAATAATAAAAGAAATAAGAATTTACAGAATAAAAATTCTAGGTTATTATTAGTTGTATATAGTTCACAATGTGTATGTATTTATTCCCCTATGAGCAAGTCTGAGGTGACTCAGGCAGCAGTGGCAAGGAAAAACTGCCTTAAATTGGTAAAGGAAGAAACGCTGCGCGTACCTGTGCTTTTTATATAAAGCAGACAGCTGAAGACGCACTTTTGAAAGACTACAACACCCGCGCGTAAAAAAAAAATCGCTCTTGGATCAAACTGATGAATAATTTTCTTTCCCATCGACGACATGTCCTGCATTTTAACGTCATTTTTATTGATTATTTATGAAAGTAAAAAATATACTTATGGTTTTAGGGTGGCTGAGATCCCGCCTCCTGCCTCATGCAGTGAACTGCCAATAGCAACCGCAACATTCACCATGGTTAAGGCTTTCCGACGCACTTGTTAACGCTCTTCGCTGCACTCGGTAAGTAAACCAGACTTTTAATATAATGTGTTGTAAACGTGTATGTAAAAGGTGATATTATCTGATCTCAGGCTGATCATAGGTCCTGTTTTTCTGACTTAATAGTGAAAGCGATTTAAAGCCCATTTTAGCTCTGGACATTAGTTTACGCGTTAAATGAACTGCCTTCTTATGGGGACCAGTTCAGACGTCTATATATATATATATACATGGGAATAGAGAATTCAATTTATGTTGATATATTTATCTGATGCTAATCATTTGTGTTTTCCCAGTGTATTACATTTTCATGTAGAGTCATATATTATTTATAACCAGAGTAAGGTAGCTTACAAAAAAAGGCTCAGTTGTCCCTCTCAGCATAGACCTTACCAGGAAGCTTTAATTAAACTTGAAATAGCTCATTGACATCTCAAGGCTGAGGCTTTAAATTACAAGACCTTGATCCAAAAGTTTCGGTTTGTGTGTGTGTGTGTGTGTGTGTGTGTGTGTGTGTGTGTGTGTGTGTGTGTGTGTGTGTGTGTGTGTGTGTTTGTGTGTATATCAGAATAAGGTTGATTGGCCAAGCAGCAGTGGCCTGCTTGACATATACGGATGAGTGCGTATGTAAGTGTATGTTTGTTCGTTCTGGTTTATTTTTAGAGATGCTAATGAATAAAAAGAATGTGAGACCTGTATAACTTTGTCAGCTAAACAGAAACTGATTATAGTTAACACTAACATGCAGAATGCTAGCAATTATTATTCAACCTGTAACTGGCTCCACCAGAATAAAACATTATAATGAATATTATCCCCGAGGCACGGGGAGAACATGCAAAGTCCACAGTCATTAAGTCATTTCATGCTCTGGAGGTTTGTACCAGTCACATGTGTTTGGGTGTGGAAATGTGTGTGAGAGTGTGATATTTTTAATCTGGATCCTTCTTGATTCGTGGAAAGGCAGTTCCTATCAGCATTTCTTATTTTAGTTATAGATTATAGTGCAATTTTTTTTTTATAAATAAAGCACCAGCTTTATTAATACGTTTTTATCTCCACCTTGGAGAGTGTTAAGTTCAATTAAGTTAATTAATTTGGTTTTAGTAGAGTGTTTGGAGGTGAAAAAAATAAGCATTGAGTAGAAAAAAATGATCCAACTTCTCTTTTTATATATAAATATGTGTATACTGTATATGCACACTTTTTGTTACTTCAGCACTTACAATTGCACTGATATAACCTTCTATTTACATTCTTTTCAATTCAACAGGACGATGGACATTGTCCAGTTCTGGCAGACCTTGTGCTTGTTTTCTTTGGGAAGTAAGTGACTGTGCTTACTAAGAAAAATACAATTCAATGACCTGCTAATTATATACTTACACAAGTCTATTATTGTCTGGAGGCATGCTGTATGCGAGGTTACGACACAAAACCATAATTGAATAGTGTGGTGTAAGTCGTGAGTGTTCATATATGCTTTCATAGTAAATTCAGTGTGTTAGACTAGGGAGAGAGAGAACAGGAGGCCAATTTTCCTGCCATAAATGTCCCTGCTATAAATATTTATATTGTATTAAAAGGATAGGAACTTTAGGGGCGTGTGGGTACACGCCTAGGGTAAAAAAGGGAGAGCCGAATGTCTAAATTTTGCCTCTTCACTGTATCGACGTGGCACTCTACACTGTATGGAAGATGCCTTTTTGCTGCAGCAAAATAAACACCATTTTTACTTCTTTGCTTTTACCACCTCCTCTGAGTCTGAGTGTTGTTTTTTTTACATGTAGATCAAAACTGCTACCATAATACTTATCCTGTTTGTTCTTCTTTTCTAGTCTTGCGCATGTGTGTGGGTATAGCTATAGAGTTCCCTAATAAGGACCCTTTATATGTAGCACTGGGCCGAACTCTGGTATTGGAAGCACAGTTTCAACTAAAACAAAATGAAAGGATATCACTGCGTACGTGGGAGCATAAGAACAGCGAAGGGGAGGTCAGAGTTGCAGATGGAGATAAAACATACAACAACAGAACATCAGTGGAGAAGAATGGAGCACTGTTGAGGATTAAAGGAGTTGTAAAAAACGATATTGGACTCTACAAGGTTACAGTCACGACATCAAACGGAGACCAAGTGTCTGCTGCTCGTCAAGTGCTGGAAATAAGTAAGTGATTATTTTATCCTGCGATGGCTGCTGATGATTTTAATAATGATTAACTCCAGTACTGTATAACAACTGAGCAATTACACCTGGAAACCTTTCCAGCAATAGTGTTCACTGAGACTCACTGAGTCATAGATGTGTCTGGAAAAAAATATCAGAATAAATGACAGATCAAATCTAAGACGGGTTTCTCAGTTGAAATGGCTGTCACTTATAGGATACAAGTCACAGTTCCCAGTCTGGGAAAGATTGAAAGAAATCAGCCTCACTTCTTAAACTTTTCCTGCCGGTTGATTCACAAACATTCAAAATAATCCACTTTAATATATTTTCTGACAAGTAATCTGATATGAATACCAAAAGAAATGGATCTTTATATCATCGTCATTAATCTTTGAATGATATCTAGCTATTTTTTTTTATAGAAAAAAGCTAAAGCTCATACTAGCCATGCTAGCTCTTTCATAGAGCTAGCATGGTGTCATGGCTCTTAATGTATGTCTGACTTTGTGAAAGCACACCTCATTTGCATTATGTAAAATCCCCCAACCGCACTCCTTCGGTCAGTGTGGTCACGAGTGAAGGTTTGCTATTTTGTTATAAAATGAGAAACTCCTCAAAAAACAGAGGCTACATACTGTACTGTAATGCCACACATTACATGCCACTCCATTACTGTACGTTCTCCTTAATACTTCTTAATTGTTCTTTTTCTCCATGCACACAGCAAATCCTCCAAAAGCTTCTCTTTCCATGCAATGTAGTGTCTCGACTGAGGGAGCACAATGGGACAGTCCTAGCTTTTTATGGATAGTGGATGGGGTTAGCATCACCAATAAGAATGAGACATCTGAAGATGGCAGCGTGCTACGTTCGAAAACACTAGGCCAAAACTACACATGCATCACTGACAGCAGTCACGGGACAAGCCAAGCGGAATTGTACAGAGGTATATTCTGAGGAAACAATCCCACCCCCTTTATTCAGGTTTTGAATTTGAGTAATTACTTCTATGTCTGTGGTTTTAGTTCAATTAAATCTAATTATTTAAGCTAGATGGCTCAAGCATGATTACAGAGTCTGTCTGAGCATGTACTGTGCTCAATTACAATTTTTTCTTTGCAAAAATTGCAAGCGTAATTAAGTAGATTCTAAACAATTGGTGTGGTGTTCGATTAACGCTATTAGACAGAGTAGGTTTCATTATATAGAGGCATTAGATAGTAATTCCTCATTTCTTAGATTGTCTTTATATGAATTCATTTAATTCATGTAGGTTTCTTAATCTAGTTTTTCAGTTATAGTGCAAAAGTCACATGCAACCACATTTACAAGTGTGCTGTAACACTGTAAGACCAAAGTGCATACTGTAAGTAAGCGTCAGTGATTTAGTTTCACCCAGATTACTAAATTAGCTCAGAAGGCACTGCTGAGCTTTATTTGATGACTGGCTTGCTGGAAATACAGACTGTAACTGTTTTGGTCCCTAAAAGTCCAAAATAACCCACAAATACAAGTCAATATAATGAATAATACAATGTCTTTGGAGAGGTGCCACAATGATCACTTTTTTGACATTAATATCCTGCTAATCCTCCAAACACTTCTATTAGCATATTAGGCTTAAGCATATTTTCTTATGTTTATATTATTTAACATTAGGGCTGAAGCTGAACTGAGGCTGAAGAGCGTTTACAATACAAACACTGCCTGCATCACAGGCTGTCCTGCATAGATCTTTGGCACACTGCCTCACCTTAACAGAGATTAGACGTCCTTATCTCTCCACTGACATGTTTTTAAATCTCCATATAAGTGGATCAAGACCAGAGCAGGGAATTCAAGGAATTACAAGCACTAGTGTGATGAACTAATAATGACATTGAACTAGAAATTGTTTTGCAAAATGACGAGCATGCTAAAAAGAGATTTTAATCTTTAAAATGCTAATCTGTAACCAGATTCTCCAGCAACTCGTGGGAGATTATAACACAAGGACATTGTACGCTTTAAGACTGTTGCTTTGTTGTGTAAGTTAATCAGGAACGATAGACCACATAACAATCTTACTTCTTTTTACTTCTTATATCTCGTTGCTGGACACGTTGCCACATCAGTGATGTTTTTTATTTGTCAAATATATTTTTAACCCATATAGTGTGTGTATATGATGTCCTATGAAAAACCCAGGGACATTCATATAAATATGTGATTTTGTTTTGCAGACTTTCGAAAATTGGCACTAGCAAACCGTAGTATAACGCTGAGCAACTAACATTACAGTAAACGATTGCAACACAGTGCTTTCTAGGAAATGAGGTATCTTAACACGAACATCTAGGTTGCGAATAAAAAGGTAATTAAAAGTAGCAGATAAATAATTAGTTAGTTTGGTAGTTAGTGATTATCATTCTGTACATTGGGTAAGCAACAATCACTGAAGTAGCTAAAGAGGTTTAAGGGCTTAAAAGTGGAGTCGAACTAGAAAGCTAATTGGATTAGTTTCATAGGATTGTAAATGATGCTAAAATTATGTAACTCACTTGATTAAATCATGTTAATCACTGTTTTATTCTCTAGAACCCAGTGCACAAACAGCACTAGACTCATGCCAGAGAGGTTCCTGTACTGCACTGATCATCTGTCTCGTCATAGAAACCATTATTTTGGTCCTTATGATCGGGTAAGCTCACAGGAACATTTGATCCACCTATTTTTACATTTAAGTAAAAAGCTCTTTTCTGAAAGACAAATGTTTTATAGGTACTGGGTATATATGAGTAAGAAGAGCACTCCCACTGAAAGTGCAAGAAGAGATCAGACACTGTGACCTCATCTGAAAGAACCCCACTACAAATACTACAAATACAAACACTGCATAAGATCACTAAGTTCTTTTTTTTTCATGTCAATGTATCTATTTATTGAGAAATGGATATATGTAAGTTATATTTATTTACCGTGTAGAAATGTAATATATATTGTTATATTGTGTGTGTGTGTGTGTGTGTGTGTGTGTGTGTGTGTGTGTGTGTGTGTGTGTGTGTGTGTGTGTGTGTTTACTATGTGTGTTTTAATGGAACACCTTTCAAATTATTTCCGGCTTATCTACAGGACAAAGGAGTAAAGAAAAAAGCAGACACCAAGCTTGTGCTGGAAAAGGAAAAGGAAAATAAAGTGCAGTACACTTTATTCTAGTTTTGAGCACTAGAATGTTTTTTTAGCACTTTACAATGTCAGAGATAGAATTAATTTTTTAATAAATGAAGAAATTTTGATTGAGCACTTTGAACTTGTATTTGTAAAACAGTTTCTATTCCTCCATCTTCCCTAAGTGCCTTTTTCCCAGTAATCTTTTATTATGTTGGTTTTGATGCAAAAAACTACAACATGGACACGTGGCATATCAAAACACTCACCACAATGAGGAGAACTGCCTCACGTGTCTTCTGGTCACGTCACGTGACGTCACATGAAAAAAATAATTAGCACAACATGGACATGTGACATATCAAAACATTCAGCCCAATGTGGGAACTTCCTCAAGAGTATGCGGATGACATCACATGCTCGTCTCCACTTACTATACCTCCAAATGTTTTGGCACCCTAGCTTTCTGTCTACTTGCTTCCAAAAGTAACACTGACCCTTATGTCCACTCACCTCCAGCAGCCAGGAAATCTTATTAATGATTCAATATAAAGATATAGATCTTAAATGGAAATGTTTACTATTTCCAATGGAATACTTTTAACTTCTAATGGCAATAAAAATGCCATGTGTATGAGTCAATGATGATTTGTCTTTTCCTTTATGCACCAAAGCTGTTTCTTACCTCAAAGTTGTGTCCTATTTAAATGAAATTAAATAAATCCTTTTTTTTTTCAATTAAAAGTTCCAAAGTGCCTATGTAATGATACGATTTAATGGTGTATTTTAAATGGTTATTTAATGGTGTATTCTAAATGTTTTTATACAGTTAACTCTGTGGAATGTTTTTCAGATAAGTACTTTCGGTTTTTCTTCTGTTAGGGGCCACAGCGGACCATCTGTTTCCACTTAACAATGTCAACATCCTTTTACCAACATAACCATCATTTCTCTTTACAAACCATCCAAACCGTCTCAATCTAGCCTCTCTGACCTTGTCCCCAAAACAGCCAACCTGAGCTGTCCCTCCGATGTGTTCGTTCCTAATCCTGTCCATCCTCGTCACTCCTAAAGAGAACCTCAACATCCTCATCTCTGCTACCTCCATCTCTGCCTCATGTCTTTTCTCCACTACTACAGTCTTCTAACACTTACACTCTCTACCACAGTACTAGAACACTTCTCCTGCATTCCTCGGGCATCTTCTCATTCCCTAAATTCATGTTGAACAATCTAGATAAAAACTCCACTGCTGTTTCTCCCAGACACTTCCACACCTTCACAGGAATGTCAGCTGAACCAACAGCCTTATTACATTTTTCTTATTCATAATCTCCTCAAAATACTCCTTCCTTCTTCGCTGCCCACTCCACTCACCTGTCAGGACTTTTCCATCTCAGTCGAAAAGGGTGATTAAAGATAGAGATAGAAAAGTGCTGACAGGTGAGGGGAGTGTGCAGATGAGTATTTTGAGGAGCTGATGACATCCCACCTCTATTTATCTAACCTCTTCCTCTGAACGCTGTCTTGTACTTCCTCGTTCCACAACTATGTTGACTTATCTTCTTTTCCTCTTCCAGATGACACACCTGATGTCTGTCTCAGATTCTGTCTGAATTCCTCACAACATTCATTCTTTTTCAAGTTCTACCACTTCGTCTTCTATACTATATTTACTCTCCTTTTCTTCCTGACCACCAGAGACATCTTACACATCACCATTCAATGCTGTCTAGGCTACACTCTCTCTCACCACCACTCTGCAGTCACTAATCCCTCTCAGATTGCCTCGTCTACATAGAATGTTGTCTACCTGTGTACACCTACCTCCACTCATACTGAATATAACACTATGTTCCTCTCTCTTCTAAAAAATAAGTGTTAACTACAGCCATTTCCATCGGCTCAGCAAAGTCCACCACCATCTGTCCTTTCCTTAACACCTTAACTGCTGATCACCTCCGTTTCCCTCACCAACATGCCTGTTAAAGTCTGCTGAACTCTTTCCTGAATACTCTCTATCGCCTCATCCAACTCACTCCAGAATCTTTCACTTCTTGCTGTAACGTCACCACTGATGACATTCACTGATGACATCACCCTTAAGTTTCTAACTTCAGACTGATTATCCTGTCTGACATTCTTTTCACCTCTAAAACATTCATCACCATAAAACAATTCATCACTCATCCTTCAGGATCACCACTACCCCATTTATCCCTTCCACCTGGTCTCCTGCACACACTGTATATTTACCCTCCTTATCTCCATCATTTCTGCCAGGTCTCTACCTTTCTCTGTCATTGTACCAATGTTAATAGTCCCTATTCTCAGACCTATACTCCTGCCTTTCCTCTTCTCTCTCTGTCTAGAAACCCTTCTCTTTTCTCTCCTTCCTCGACCAATAGTTTCTATTGTCAACACCCTATAGGTCAACAGTGCATGTGAGGTGGTTGTTGACCCAGTCCTTTTCTTGGAATTTTCATATTTAATTCACACTGATGACTCAGGTTTAAATTACACCGGATGCTCTTCCTGAAGCAACTCTTTTTATTTATCTGGGCTGACCGACACAGAAGGTACTGGCTTGCAACCCCTGTGGTAAACCCCTGTGTACATTTTTTTCACAGATAAATATCATGGTTGTTAAAAAAAAAAAAAAAAAAGGAAATCACACCCAAATTTATTTCCTTACTTTTCTCAGATGCTTGCACTTTCTGCAATTTTTTTTCTCGCAATGTACTTTTCTATTCAATCACGCTTCAGTTTTCTTTGCTCTCGTATCGTAGTTGCTTGTGTCACAAGTGCAAATGTCACAAGTTGAGTTTAATGCAGATTAGGTGGATGCTTACGCACAGCTAAATGTTGTTCTTTCAGCTGCAGTGTAGGTTGCTAAATAGTTCATTTGGCACAGATGACCTTCCTGATGCAACCCTCCCTCTTCAGGCTCCCTCTCCATGCCTGGGAATCGGGCCCAGACCGTGGCGATGACAACGCGAGATCTTGGTGCTGGACCTTCAGGGCATTATTCCCAGCAACATAAATTTATACTTTATAATTAACTGCCTTGGTTATTCAAGGACTCGGTTGTAATTTGTCTAAAGCGCTTCTTAAATGGTTGTTTTTGTGCGTATAGGAGCCCCACAGTGTGGATGAAGTTAATGTTATTGCTTGCTTCTCAGAGGGGAAGAGTACTGGTGTTGTGTGCTGTGTGCTTTATTGCATTATTTTATGTAACTGCTGAAGCAATAAAGCAATTAGATTTTATAATATTGTAACATCTTTCCTTTCTTTTTTTTGTACTTTCGCTTGATTATTTTTTTTAATGTTCATTTAATATCACTGAATGAAAGATTTACATTGTATTTCTTTTGTTTGAATATAATAATAATAATAATAATAATAATAATAATAATAATAATAATAATAATAATAATAATAGCCAGTGAACCAATGGAGGCTTTTATCCCGCCCCTAATTTGCATACAAAGAAGATCAAGGAAAACAAGGATTGCTGTGGTATCTGGCATCAAGTACAAAAAGGTGCATTTTTTGCACTTGTCAAAGTCGCTCAGATACTAACACTTTCCCAGCTTTAATGTTTTGAACACAAAGAGAGACATACATTTAATGCCATTCTATTGGACATTTAGTTTGCTATTAGTGAGATTTAAAAATAAAATACAAAAAACTTCTAAAATAAAATAAATGCGTGTTGGAAGGATCTGGCAACCGCGGCTTGTGGGCGTGGTTATTCGCTAACGTGGTTAGTCCACCGCGCCCTTGTTTTCATTGCAAGTTGTATTTGCCTTGTCTGTGTAGTTATGGTAACGTTACAGTTTGTAAACAAAACTTTTTGTTTAATTTAATGCAACTGGTTTTGTTTGTATGTCAAAGAATTTTTTTTCCTAGTCTTTTGGACCTTCTTGGCTACAACAAACAGGTAAGACTTCTATTCAAATCTATTGTTCTTTACTGCTTTGAAGATGATATCAAATTAATAATTAATTAATTGATTAATAATTAATCAGTATTGAATTGCAAGTGAGACAGCAGGCAGTCAGAGTATTATATATGCCTTTAATATTATAATAAAAGGTGTGATAGTACTGTAGAGAACTACATGTGTGACAGGTGTTTTAGGGATGACACATGTGAAGGACTCATCTGGAAGAATCATCTGGATGACATCATATATTAATTTACATAATGATTGTTTTTTTTTTATATATATATATATATATCACAACATGTTACAGAAAGTGTAACGGGTCAAGACTTTTGGGTCAAGACTTTTATCGGAATAGATTAGAATGTTTATATTTCTATGTTTAATAGAATAATAGAAAAAAAATAAGGCTTTGTTCCTGTCACTCTACAGTTGTTATTTGCATATTTTAGAAGATGTAATTATTTTTTTCCAAGAAGACCTGGTTACGGATTGGTTGTAAGAACAGTTTCAAGTGAAAACTTAAAAAGTGTGCAAGTGGGACAAACTATGGTGATCAGTGATTGGTCATTGGGGACTTTGAGGATTCGTGATTGTTCATTGGAATCTATTTCGATTAGTGATTGGTTGTTGGAAAAAATGTTGAACGGCGATCAGCCATTCGGAACAATGGTTGGTGATTAGGGACTGTTTGTTGGTTATGATGGTGATTAGTGATTGGTCATTGTGATCTGTGGTGATTACTGATTGGTCATTGTGATCTGTGGTGATCAGTAATTGGTCGTTGTGATCTGTGGTGATTAGTGATTGGTCATTGTGATGTCTGATGATTAGTGATTGGTCATTGTGATGTCTGATGATCAGTGATTGGTCATTGTGATGTCTGATGATCAGTGATTGGTCATTGTGATGTCTGATGATCAGTGATTGGTCATTGTGATGTCTGATGATCAGTGATTGGTCATTGTGATGTCTGATGATCAGTGATTGGTCATTGTGATGTCTGATGATTAGTAATCGGTTGTTGGAAACAATATACTGTAAGCATAACTCAGAGAGGCTTTATACACCAAACTTATATAACTTGCAGTTTTGATGTGTCTGGGAACTCACAGTATATGAAGTGCAGAACATTCACCACCATCTGTTCAGACAATCACTAGGCTCTCTTTTTCTTTACTTTTATTTTTTCATAAGTAAAGCTAATAAAGCGTTCTTAAATCTAGTAATGAAGCTAAATACAAATTCTACAGCTTTAATCAGGAACACCGATAACAACAGGATGAGGCAAATCCTTCACACCTAGATACCCCCACACACACACATGAATGAATGAGATGGTGGTGATGCTAAAATTATTCTGTCTGTTTTCAGCTAGCATGGATGTTGGATCACAGTGTTTCCTGGCCAGCATCCTGTTACAAGCATTTGGTGAGTTTTTGAAAATGCTTCCTAGTTTCTATAACCATGAATCCTAGAATTTAGTGCAGAACTCGAACACCAGTCCAGAACTCGAACACCAGTCCAGAACTCGAACACCAGTCCAGAACCCGAACACTAGTCCAGTACTCACACTGATATAGATGAAGATCACCTGGATCTGGTTGCATTTGATACCGAAAAAAAAAAATATGGAAGGGATGACAGAGTGGTGGTTTTTAGGAAAGCCACTGTTTACAATTTGCTCAGTTCAGAAGCGAACTTGTTGTTTTTTCGTTAAACTGTGCAACAGTGTCCTGATTGCATTTGTAATTGTGTCAGTGAAATTTAAAAACAAGATTTCAACATAAAATAAAGAGTTGATACAGGACTGACTTTATTCCTGGAAATTGAACAGGGCCCAAAAACAAAATGTTCTGCAGTCGATAGTTTGATACTCATCAGTTAACACTTTCATTCATTCATTCATTCATTCATTCATTCATTCATTCATTCATTCATTTAACCGAGGCTCATTTAACACAGGGACTCCTAAATATTTTTAAACCAGCATCTTTAAAATGTTATGGTAAATGTTATTCCCTCTATGAACACAAGTAGTCAAATATCAGGCTTGGGATAATTCACTTGTACAGCATGGTGTTAAATCTATAAATATTGCTAACAAGAAAATCCTAGTAGGAACTGAGACAAAAGAGGAAACGCACCATAAGGCACCCTAGCATGTGTCGTTTTTTTGTGCTAAGCAAGAGTAAGAACACAGCGCGACAAAAGGCTGTTGTGATGTAACTTAATAGCAAACAGCTAAATATTTTTACCAATCAAACAGGATACAATCCCATTTTCTTGATTTCTCTTGGCTCATAGGATCGAAGGTAGTGCAATCAAGAGTTGGTAGAAGCAAATGTAGCTCTCACATCTCAAGTTTGTTTTATTTGCATTTGGCCTGTTTGCTTTTTCAGCTAAAGTCAGTCAAAGCAATGTGTCAAAAGTCATAAATGTTATGACTGAGTCTTAGAAGTTATTACTTCCATAACAGACGTTTTTTTTTTTTTTTTGTAGGAATGACATTGCTAGAGTTAAAAGTTCTAGTGTTTTCCTCTGAAAGCTGTGATCTGGTTCATTGATTTTTCAGGACACATCTTCAATATTTAATTTAAAAAAAATCAAGAAAGGTGTCATTGCTGTGCATTCTTATCCTGTATGTTTTTTTAAATGTTAAGTGTTCTATTGTGAACTATTGTCGTTTCATCTAGCAGTTCTCCCGAGCTGCCTGTGTGTTTCGGTTCGTTTCCCGAGCCAGCAGACCGTGTACGTGGTGATCGGTCAGAATTTGGTCCTGCAGGCTGAGTTCGAGTTGCCCCAGGAAGATCACGTCACCAAAGTTACCTGGAAGCGGGAAGAAGAGGGAAAAAGTAATTCTGGGAAATCCATAACCACGTTGGCTGAATATCCTGCTAGAAGCTCCGGAGGCCGGGTGACTTTAGACCGGGGCGGGTCTGTGATGACATTATGGAATTACCAGACATCGGATGACGGCGTGTACACCGTCACTGTCTGGGACCAGAAAGGAGGTCAAAGTTCAGCACGATGCACTGTCCATGAATACGGTATGAAATTTACATCAAATAAAATGTACAAATTTTCAGAATTATTAATCAAGCCATTAACACCAGTTTGTTTAGTCATTCTTGAATACAGCTAGCTCAATCCGTATCAGATGTCCGTGTACTTAATGCACCCGAGAGACATTTCTTACGGTTTAAAATCAATCACTTAAACCGCATGATGTTTCATTTACGTCCTCTTATCGCTTGTTTTATAGCAAATATCACCAGCCTCTTTTCAGCAGTTACTATAGAAATGAAAAAGTAATATATTAGAAAGAGTGCATTAATATAAACCTGTGATCTATTATATAAATTAATAGATTAGCCAGTAAATTTCCACCATTTCATTAATCCTGAGCGACCGGCTAGTGTAGTAGTTGGAGAACAGCAGTTTCTCCAGAAGTCAACTATGGGACGTGACTAAAATTATAAACAAGTTACCTCACAGGAAGTTTAGGAACAATGACAGGAAATAACAGTAGCAGCTCTCTATTGTGAAAAATAAATTTATGTATACCTAATTAATTGTGTAAGTAAAAAAAAATAATAAACGCAAAAACTGCATTTAGAAACAGTTGAGTCCCCCCTCCCCTTCCTCACAGTGGTCTGACCCACTGCCTGCTTTCCCAGTTCATCTCACCTACTCTGCACACACCAGTCACTCCATTAAGTAGTAGGGGATTTTATTCACTTTAAATAAAGCGATTCTCTCTAATGTAGTTGATGCAGATTCATTAATAAGTTACAGTACAGACCAAAAGTTTGGACACACCTTCCAAAAGTTTGGACACACCACCTTTTCAACAGGACAATGACCCCAAACACACCTCCAGGCTGTGTAAGGGCTATTTGACCATGAAGGAGAGTGATGGGGTGCTGCACCAGATGACCTGGCCTCCACAGTCACCGGACCTGAACCCAATCGAGATGGTTTGGGGTGAGCTGGACCGCAGAGTGAAGGCAAAAGGGCCAACAAGTGCTAAGCATCTCTGGGAACTCCTTCAAGACTGTTGGAAGACCATTTCAGGTGACGACCTCTTGAAGCTCATCAAGAGAATGCCAAGAGTGTGCAAGGCAGTAATCAAAGCAAAAGTTTCACACTTTTTTGTTATGTATATAATTCCACACGTGTTAATTCATAGTTTTGATGCCTTCAGTGTGAATCTACAATTTTCATAGTCATGAAAATAAAGAAAACTCTTTGAATGAGAAGGTGTGTCCAAACTTTTGGTCTGTACTGTAGTTGCGGCAAAAATGCTGATTACCGATGTAATTTTCCATGAATCTGCTATATTAGTGATGAAAATATGCATTGTCTTATTTGGGACGACTTGGCATAATGTTAACTTAACATTAACGGCCACAATTAGCATATTGTTTAGCTGTGCATTTAATGAGCACCGTGCTACGTCCGAACTGACCTCACTGTATTTTTTTGTATAATCAATTTCTATTCTGTTCTTAAGTGTCTTAATTAATTTTAAATAAAATTTTAGATCTTTTTTAATTCCCTGTTTTTATTGTTGTGATTATTTTTTATGATAGTTTTACATTCTTTATGTAAAGCACTTTGAATTACCATTGTGTATGAAATGTGCTACAGTATAAATAAACTTGCCTCGCAGTGTCATAGACTAGATAAAATGACGGAGAAAAGAAAAATTTGAACCTGAGAAAAACTCTCCATGCTACAATAATAATGATAAAAGCAAAGTTTTTCACTGTGGGGACATGTCTTTATAAGTACAATTTGACCGTGTTATTTATGTTCCCCCTTCAAAAATTGCTCATGAGAAATTTTTTTTATTGTCCCCCCCTACTGTTAAATGAAATGTATGCCCATGGTAGCAGCCCATGGTTTGTTTGTCCCTGGTATAATCAGATTTGAAGTACTATTACTGGAAGATGCTGGTTGTGTGTTAATGACTACACGTTGTTCTCATGCCAGGTTGATTGGTGTTGTAGTAAGAGATAATCCTGTAGCTCGTTTCATGTTTTAACTGCTTGTGATTAACTGCTTGTGTGACAGCTATGAATATGTTGTAAATATATTGTACCCAATGTCATTTGAGTTTAACTGTGTGTGTGTGTGTGTGTGTGTATACCAGAGGCAGTGCACCACGTGTCAGTCATGGTGAACGTGTCAAACTTCAGCCTGCACTGTATGGAGACCTGGGGGACGGAGCCCGTCTTCCGTTGGCTCCATGAGAAAGTGGCAGTAACTGAGGCTGTGGGCCGTGTGTCAGCTGATGGAACCTCGCTGTACCTGAACACAGCACCATGTGGCCACTTCACCTGCATGGTGAGCAACAAGCTGGGCCACAGTTCAGCCACCTACACTGCAGGTACGCATGAGAGAGAGTCGGTGTGGGAGGGAGGGAGGGAGGGAGGGAGGGAGAAAGAGAGAGAGAGAGAGAGAGACAGAGACAGAGACACAGAGAGGGCGAGCAAAAGGTAGAGACATAGAGAGCGAGACAGATGCAGATAGGGGGACAGCAAGACAGAGAGAGAGACAGACTAAGAGAGACAGACACAGAGAGAGAGGGCGAGCAAGAGATAGAGAGAGAGAGAGAGAGACAGAGGGACAGCAAGAGATAGAGAGAGAGAGAGACGCAGATAGAGGGACAGCAAGAGACAGAGACAGAGAGAGAGACAGAGAGAGAGAGAGAGAGAGAGAGACGCAGATAGAGGGACAGCAAGAGACAGAGAGAGAGACAGAGAGAGAGAGAGAGAGACGCAAATAGAGGGACAGCAAGAGATAGAGACAGAGAGAGGCGAACACGGAGAGAGGGCGAGCAAGAGATAGAGACATATTGAGAGAGAGAGAGAGAGAGAGAGAGAGAGAGAGAGACGCAGATAGAGGGACAGCAAGAGATAGAGACAGAGAGAGACAAACACGGAGAGAGGACGAGCAAGAGATAGAGACAGAGAGAGAGAGAGAGAGAGAGAGCGATGCAAGAGAACATGAATGAAAAGGTGTACTCAGGTTTTCAGGAGAGATCTATTCTAATTCTAAAGTAAATAAAACTAATTTCTTTTTGCTCACTACAAACTGTTGCCTTCAAAAGCGCATCCTTTATAATTTGCCCTTTACACGAGAACTATCTCAGTTTTGATATTTAAATATCATCATTTCAAATGTTCATTCACTTTTCTGATGAACTTTCAATGAACTTACTGTTATTTATCTTTTATTTTTCAGTTTTAAAACTTTAATCATTTTACAGGGTTGCTCTCTTGCCCCTCAGCTGTGGCATGAAGTCATGGGGCAAAGACATGGGGCAAAATGAGCTAAAGATGTGGTTTGTTGGAAATCATGTGGTGTGTGTGTGTGTGTGTGTGTTGCAGTTCCCTGTGAGAGAGAAGCCAGAGGCACAGCTTTAGCTATCGTATGTCTCGTGATCTTGCTGCTCTTGGTGGGAGGTCTGGCTTTTCTGCTCTGGAGGTACATGAAAGCAGTTGTTTATAGAACGATAATTAACGACTGGTCGCATCGAAGCCCATGCTTTCGTATACATACACCACAATCATTCACTAATAAATCACACAAAATTCTTCTTGACCACTTAGTTATTTTAAATGTTGCCGAACCTCAGCGTTTGTCTCTTTCAAAGCTGAAAGACTCAGCTGTTCATTCATGTTAACAAAACTACCATAGTGTTAAAAAAAACGCTGACACTGGAGACTCCTTCCATAAATATTAATCAAACGTCACTTTCAGATCGACGAATATAGATTCTTTCTCGATTCAGTAACACGATGTTTGTTAGATTATGCAGCATGTCTTCCGTACGAGTACCCGTTGGTCAGGCGTTGCTATAGAAACGGAAAACGCATTAGAACACGAGTGTAAAAATAAACCTAGGAATTGACCAATCGGAAATGACCAGCTGTGGGATTTTATTTAATAACAGTGGATAGAAATGTAAAAATAAAGATGTGATCAGGGACAAATGTTGTTGTGTGTGTTTGTGTGCGTCCAGGAAACGATTTGGGTACAGCAACAGAAGAGAGAGACTTCGAGAACCAGATGAGGACTTGTAGACTGCACTCCTTGTGTCGGACTGAACCAAACACGGAGGACACGTGAACTCGGAGTACGAGGGTTCGTTCGTCTCTTCGACAAGCATTCGGACCGTTAGGAGAAGTTTCAAACGTGCTACCGGGGTTTCAGTGACTTTTAACCACAGTCGGATAAGTGAACAGATGTGGAGTGAAGATTTCTGTTTTGTTTTGTTTTTTTAAAGAAAAAAAAAAAGCTGACGGTTGTGAAACTGTCGGAAGCTTAAAAAAAAAAGGGGGGGAACATTATATATATTTTTTGTTTTGTTTTACTTATCACCAGATCTCATCACGTTAACTCCAAGTATGTTGTGTAACACGTCTAAGAGCGAACACAGACCGACACACAAGAATATTGCTGAAAGCTTCTCCATTAAAACAGGATGTACTTGTTGTTTTAAAGTCGCGTAAACATATATCGTGTCACAAGACAACGGTTCCCAAATGTTTTACAGCCAGGAAACCTTTTAGAGACCAAATAAATCAACAAAAAGCCACATAAATACAGTGTGCGTGTATAAATATATATCAAAAATAAAATATTTATTATGCAATTTCACTTATTTTAAATACTGAAAGTTTCTTTTATATAAGCCATTTAGACGATTGTACTTTTTACACCAAATATTCTCATGTTATATAAATGACATATATGATTTTCTTCGATATGATTTTCTTTGTATTATTAACGAACAGCGCAAAATGGGATATTTTATATCGTATAGAAATGTTATATATAGACTGAAATAGAATAAAAGTTTAAATTGTCTTAAATTATTTTATATTAGTGTACGTATTATTTAAATGCACTTTCGTAGAAACAGCTTGACAACTGCTCATACAGTTCATGCAGTTATCTGATCAGCCAATCGTGTGGCAGCATTGCAGTTCAACCGAAAGTGCACAGGTGAACACTGGAACAACTAAATATCTGTCTTTCTTTGGGCTCACGGATGGTAGAGTCACAATATGGCACCTATATCACGAATCTATGGATCTAACCTACCTTGTGGTAGCAGTTCATGCTGGTGGAGGTGGTGTCATGGTGTGGGGAATGTTTTTATGACGCACTTTGAGCCGAATAGAAAAGAATAAAATCGAAGCCTTTATGTTGACACACATACATGAATTTCATTCTTCACGTATCCCAACATTGGAGGTCAGGGTCAGAACACAGGGTCAGTTATGATACAGCCCCACTGGAGCAGTGAGGGTTAAGGGCCTTGCTCAAGGGCCCAAAAGGTGGCAGCTTGGCAGTGCTGGAGCTTGAACCCTGATCTTCCAATCAACAACTACTAGCCTTAACCACTTGAGCCACCACTGTCCTATAGATTGTTAATATTGATTGTTTTTAATCAACAGCCTGTTCACTCATCACCTCACAACTACTTCCAGCACGAGTCATTAACCGATAGTCGTCTCAAAGTGGTTTCAGGAACATATTTAATCCAGTGTTCACTGACCTTCTATATCGTCGGATCTGAATCCAATAAAACGTCTTTGGGATTTGAAGGAATAAGAGACTCACAGAATGAAAGTCTATCTGCTAAATCTACATAAAAAAGGAAGTTTTCCATTATCTCTTGGAATCTAACCATCCATCCATCCATCCATCTTCTGCCGCTTATCCTGGGCCGGGTCTCGGGGGCAGCAGTTTAAGCAGGGATGCCCAGATTTCCCTCTCCCCAGACACTTCCTCCAACTCTTCCGGGGAATACTGAGGCGTTCCCAGGCCAGCCGAGAGACATAGTCCCTCCAGCGTGACCTAGCTTTTCCCCGGGGCCTCCTCCCAGTTGGAAATGCCCGGAACAACTCCCCAGGGAGGCGTCTAGGAGGCATCCGGAACAGATGTCCGAGCCACCTCAGCTGACTCCTCTCGATGTGGAGGAGCAGCGGCTCTACTCTGAGCTCCTCCCGAGTGACCGAGCTCCTGGGACACGTTTTAACTTTCCTGCTCTCTCCTTAAATGGCTCTGGCACAAAAGACAACTCGACTCGAGCAAACGACTACGAATTTCCTGCCTCAAACGCAGGGGAACTTCTATAGCTGGAGTTTAGCAGCTCTGGATTTGAAGCACGTCAGCTTTGTTTATTGTATTTGTCAGTGTGGTTCTCTGACCCCTAAACAGAAAACAAGCAGCATTCGGAGGGGTTTGAGGAGGAGCAGCAACTTTTCCTTTCCCCTTGATACAGCGTCGAGGTCGTCAGTAACCGACAATCGATAACATGATATATCGCAATGAGCAAATCGTGTGAAATCCTCGGCCCTTTTTTGTCCCGGGACGAGGTTCTCGAAGAAGTCCGTCGTATCAGAAGACAGCATGGGGGACATGTTCTCATTTCGAAAATGAAGGCTCTCCCATGATTCTGTTCCCTAAGAGTATCGTTTCTACGGCAACATTTTTATTTCGGCAGCAAATTCGGACGTTTTCTATGAGGAAAGGGCTAAGGAAGGAGTCTCCAGTGTGAGCAAGGACTCGTACGTACGAGACACAGGTTTGGTTTTCGAATTACGTGACGAGCTGCGGGTTTCCTCACCCTATCTCTAAGGGAGCGCCCAGACACCCTGCGGAGGAAACTCATTTCGGCCGCCTGTATCTCGTGGAATCCTTGAGAACGAAAGGTCACATCCTACACAGTGTTAGTCTAACGTTCCTGATGAAGTACCCGCTGTGTGTCGCAGCTGTTAACACCACCCAATGTTAGCTTTTTTTCCTTTTCCCATCCACTAAAAGTCTTCAATGGGGCAATAAAGTCTGAGAAAAGTTCCCTAAAAAATGGAAAAGATCTTCCAAGTAAATGGTGACATCTAATCTATTTCTGCTCTCTGAGATGCCCCGAGTGCTTGTTCATAAACATCTAAAATGTGAAAACGTTATCAACCATTAAAATTCTGTGTAAACTTACCAAGGGGAAAAAAAATCGGTTTCTGTTCTTTATCAGAGTGAAACTGCAAAACAAAATTCTTTTGAACTCGACCTCATCTGACAGACAAACACAACCTCTCCCATTTCCTTACAGTATGTGAAACAACCAGATTTAGTTTTACTTTCAGATTTTCACATCTGGTTAATATTTTCAGGTCAACTATAAAAAGAAAGGCTTGGCAGAAAAAATGTCTGTGTTCATACAGTGTTTTCAACATGGACCCTGAGGATCTCCAGGGTTCTGAGAAGCCTAGCCAGAGTGTGCGATATGTAGGGGTCCAAGCACCAAAGTCTCTCCGATAGATTAATCGTAATATTTAAAAAAAAATTTTCTTTAATCAACTAACAAGTTTATAAGCTGGGTTACTTCTACTCGGGTAGTCGGTCCACTGAGTAGTTTGTTAATGAGAATCTCTCTCAGGATTATTTTTTGTAATGAGTGCTATAAGACCGGAATCAAATCAACTCAAAAATTTCTAATTAATTAGATTTTTAAAAAAAGGGGGATTTCTTAGTATTCTCATTTAAACTTACTTTCGCTACATGTTATATTTTATATATACATACAAAAAATGTACACAGATTAGCAGTTTAATCCACACCGGATGTATAAGAGGTGCGTAAATGCAGCACAAAACGTAACTTGACCGCGCGTCTTGCCGTTAAAACCGTCAAAAACTAACTTTATATCAGTAATAAGAACTGTAATACAATAGAAATCTGTTCCCAGAGTACTTTGTGCACATTATCGTCATTTTTCCCCCTCGACAGTTTAAAAGTAAATTAAAGTTTCAGGAAATCTGGTTCCAACAAAATTTCACAGAGAAATAAGAAACTTCCACCAAATCAATAATTACTCCAGATTTGTATGCGTTCTTAATATGTAGATTATCTGCCGTGCGAGTCCCCGTGTCCGCTGTTACAAAGGAAATAATGATAATCTACAGTATAAAAATGAACTGGAACTATATTTCCAAGCTGCTGTTAGAATAAACCAAATCAACTCCTTCTGACCGATCAGAATCGATCATATCATTCGACATCACGTGTTGACAGAAAGACAAACATTAGCGCTCCTTCTCAAGCATTTCTGTCATCGACCACAAAAAACATACAGTAACTGTTGTGATTAATCAGGTTTTATAAACCTCTACAGAGGAACAAGCAAACCCATTAGACCTAATTTAGCAAGCTGTATATCTGGGTACGTCAAGCTTTCTAGCTACAGAGAACTATCATTTGAATGTATTAGAATATGATGCGACAAGTATCACTTAACAGATTATCGAATAAACCTCCTTCTGCACAGATGTAGAAGGAGGAAGCAGGAGCTTAACGGATCGGAGATGGGAGAACGGTGCTGGCAGAGCGACAGTGCACCTGCCTGCCTGGAGCCTGATAACGACGGGGAAAGGCTTATCACAAAATACACAACACACACAACAGTTTAAACAAGAGCCTCTTTTCACAAGCTTCTGGCTGCAATCGTCGCTTGGATCCTTCGGGTTTATGTTAGTGCTGTGGGACAAAAACAGGAAACATGAGATTTTTTTTGCAAGACAAGCTGCTCGCTCTCGTCCGGTTCTTCTCAGCCAAGCGAGAGCTTAGAAATTTAAAATGGTTGTTTGGTTGATAATGAAATTTATGTGCTTTCGAGAAATCGCCCTCTTAGGTCATTCAGACTGATCGAGTCTCAGCCACTTGGAACCGAATATGTAAAAAAGAAAAAAAAACATTCACATCATACACGAGTTAAAAGCAAAGCTTTTTTTATTGCAATTAGTAGTGAAAGATACACTTCAATCTAAGGCAAAGCAACACTAAAGGCCATCAGAGAAAGAGTTACAAAACATACATAAGAAATACTTTTAAAGGTAAAATAAAAGACCCCCTTGGTGTAGCGAGACAGAGAGAGAGAGAGAGTTAGAGAGAGAGAAAGAAAGAGAGGGAGACAGAGTCATGGAGCTCCTGGACATGAAACATTCGTGAAGAACGTCCTTGAGACCCTCGAGCTGAAGGACAGTCCTGAAGGACACTTAGCTAAAAGAGTGCATACTTTGGTTCCTCTAAGGATAAACTTTACTGCTTGAAGGTGTCGTGGAGCTCAGAGTCCTGTGCCGTGGAGAGACACCAAAGATGATGCGTTTAGAGAAAAATCAAAAGGAACTTTTTTTTTTTTTTGATCTGCTAAAACTCAAGACAATATGCAGAGTCTACAGTCGTCGTTTGGAATGCTGGAGCTTGACGGGTTTTTCTTAGTAAACAACTGTTTGTAAACAATCCACAAATTCAGGAACAGTTGTGCATGTGCGTTACTCTTCGTGTGTGAACTCCTTCGGAGCTGCATGTTTCTGTCCCCCTTCGTTAAATGAACTAACGGCCGAAATCGAGACCTGCGAGTGATGACGAGGCGGCGGTACGAGCTGCGGCCGTCAGATCGTGACCGTCTCGATCGTGCCGGACTGGAGGAGCCGTATGCTGGACGAGTAGTACGTGTTTCACACATGGGGATTTGCACAGTTAGTGGTTTATAAGACGCAACTGCGAGTTAGCATACTTCTCTATACAAACTAAGGCATTTAATAAACAAATGAAAACAAATAAAAATAAAATAAAAATCTGACAACAGATGAGGCTGAGGCTCATGTCATCCGAGTGGAATGGGACACGTTTTAACTTTCCTGCTCTCTCCTTTAAATGGCTCTGGCACAAAAGACAACTCGACTCGAGCAAACGACTACGAACGTCCTGCCTCAAACGCAGGGGAACTTCTATAGCTGGAGTTTAGCAGCTCTGGATTTGAAGCACGTCAGCTTTGTTTATTGTATTTGTCAGTGTGGTTCTCTGACCCCTAAACAGAAAACAAGCAGCATTCGGAGGGGTTTGAGGAGGAGCAGCAACTTTTCCTTTCCCCTAGATACAGCGTCGAGGTCGTCAGTAACCGACAATCGATAACATGATATATCGCAATGAGCAAATCGTGTGAAATCCTCAGCCCTTTTTTGTTCCGGGACGAGGTTCTCGAAGAAGTCCGTCGTATTCAGAAGACAGCATGGGGGACATGTTCTCATTTCGAAAATGAAGGCTCTCCCATGATTCTGTTCCCTAAGAGTATCGTTTCTACGGCAACGTTTTCATTTCGGCAGCAAACTCTATGAGGAAAGGGCTAAGGAAGGAGTCTCCAGTGTGAGCAAGGACTCGTACGTACGAGACACGGGTTTGGTTTCCGAATTACGTGACAAGCTGCGGGTTTCTGCCTCGTTAATTTTTTCCGAATGAAAATAAAGTAAGTTTCGAAACGGACCGAATGTCTTTAGCTAGAAAACATGATGTCGCGTTCTTTTGTATTTGATACGCTAGCATTGCTGCTGGAATAAAACTTCAGGACATGGAGTTATGGGTATTAATTTTTTTTGGTTTGAAGATTCTGGAATATCCCTGAACACAACCTCGTGTCAGTGTCTTTAAAGACCACTTAAGGTAATAAAAATAATCCAGTCCTGATGATGCCTCGGTGATTAAACACATGCGCTAAATCGTTTGTAAAGTTTGTAAATTATAACCGTAGCATAAAGTATAACCTTTACTTATCAGAATTGTGGGAAGCCTTCTGGATGATTAATAACAATCATTTTAACAATAATAACAACAACAACAATAATACTGTAAGTGTTAAGATTGCGATATATCGTACAATCGATTATCAACACACTTATGACTCGACCCGACTAACGATATTCGGCTTTCCGAGATGTCAACCTGTACATTGGATCCCGTTCCAGCACTGATCAGGAAAACCAGGCGAAAATTTGTGAGCCTGGTATTAAAAAGAAATCGGCTCTTCAGCGCTGGATCTGAAGAGCTCTCGTCTAACAGAAAAGTGAGGACCTTTCGTTTGGGATATGGCGCCCTCTTGCTGCACCCTTCCTCGCAACCCCCCCCCCCCCTCCATAACGCCGCCTGCTACGCGGACACTCCAGCCGCGGTTTAGAACGCTTTTAATAAATACACCATAAAATATTTCGCATATATATTTTTTTTGAATATTTTAAAAGAAAAAAAAAATTAAATAAGACAACAAATGAAAAAGTTGGCTCAATAAACAGAAAGAAGTGTTAAGGTGACACACACGCACACACACACACACAAAATAAGAACACTTCTTACAAATATATCTACTCAAATAGTTAAGGATAAATGTCAGGCATTTAAATCTAGCACTGATACTGTAATCAAAGCGTTTGTTTGCAGTTTAACTCGTTTAGTTGTACATTTGCAGCATACCAAGGTCAGTGAGGTGCAGTGTTTTCGAGATCTCTTGTAAGACGTATATATATATATATATATAAATATATATATATATCCTCCTGGAGCCGCACCTATGTGACCGACAAGCACCTGAGGGGTCTCTAATTCTTGACCCTAATACTTCAGGGCGAAAGTGAAGGTAATAAAATAGACTCATATGATATCTGTAAGTACTTTCTATAGGGCATTGCACGAGCGGTGACGGAACCACCGGAAACGAGCTCAAACCAGCGGGAGCCAAGTGTAATAACAGGCATGTTTCAGATAGGATGGAATTATAGGCTGCTTCAGGAGTCGACTGTAAACTCTTAAACCTATGCCTCGTGAGTTCCGTACACGGAGCTGCCGAGCTGTCTTGTTCCGCGGGGGCGGGGCTAAGTTCCAGGCATTAAATAGTGAGACTGCACGACCTTCGGAGTGCAGACGTTTCCCATCAAAGCCACCGATCAAGACAAAATCCTCCTAAAGTGGATGTCGGGGATACGGATGATATTTTGTCTGGCACATACCTATATGCTTAAAAGATTAAAAAAAAATACATAAACCCCAAACAATTAGAAAGCAAGTCAGTTGTCACTTCCTGTTTGGGTGGCAGTCTTTAAAGTGCTGTGCTAGGCTTTTCTCTCGGTCAGGCTGTGTACCAATTGCCCCATAGTCCTGACAAAAACCAAACAAACCCAGAAGTCACCCATAAACCTTTGTTTTGTTTTGTTTATACTTGGCAGATATTATCATCGTTAGAAACGAATACACACAGAGACTTCAGTGAGCCTCGTTCCTTAGATGGAAAATGTGTGAATGTAGGCTTGTGCATGCTTTTGCATGTGTGCAAGGTAAGATAAAGAAAACTGTTTGATCTGTCACTTAAATTCGGATTCTTCAGCACCGTCATGAGGAAAGGCACTTTCTAAGGACTTTAACCTCTTTTGGCTCCACACGCTTTACATTGAAACACTGAAAAGGGGAAGGCCTGCGGGTTTCGAGATCGCGCGTCGAGCCGACTTCGGTCCTCGTGAAAGGATAGCAGAATGTCGGCCGCTGTGCTGAACGCAAATTACACGACGCTGAGAATACTCGTGAGGTGAAATACAACTGCTACACGCTAAGCACCATCCGGTCCAACATGCTACACAGCTTTATTCATAACATCTGCTACCAGAACGTTCCTAAAACAGGATTTTATAAATACTCTACATTTTTGAGGTGGAACAAAACTGATGATCATCCAAAATAACTCTGATAGTGGTTCCATTATTTAAAGACAGTCATCACAGCATTGATATCAGCACTGGATCAGGTTTTAACCCACTGATTATCGGATTCGGTGACGTTTTTTCAATTAAATGCCGTGAACATGAGGTGTTGAAATATACAACACAGATTATTTTATATAAACACAGGACAAAATTGTCCTAAAGCACATCGACATGCTTGGGATGATTTGTTTAACCTGGCGAGAGAATCTGATGAACAATGAGCAGACCCCGTTACCCGGTACTGATACTAGAATATTGGTATTGTTTTGAAAATGAGAAATGGAATTGGTATCAAACATTAGACACTACGCCGTATCACCTAATTTGACGGTGACACGTTCAAGCTCACTGTGATGCTCATATTTAGCACATGCACTAATATCTCTGCTCAGAAAATGCTTCAAACACAAAGTACAGTCTTAAAACCATATTCTTACTCTACATAACATAATCTTGCACCGTTACTGCCGTCTATAGTATTTAGTAACATCATAAAGTCAGTACAATTACATTTTTTTAGTCTATGAAATAATTTAAAAACAAACGAAACAAAAAAAAAAAAAAACAACAAACAGAAAAAAGTTATAAATAAGTCAGCTCTGGATTGGAAAAGGAGGTGGATTTTTTCCAATAATAATAAAACTGATAAATGGCATCAGGGACCATTTAGCATGACGTGAACTGATTTGAGGTTTAGGCATCATGGGTACCACACATCTGCACGTCTAAAAACAACCCAAACGTCTGTTCTAACGAAGATATGTAGCCAGCACCATTTGCAAACTCTATGTTCCCTCCCTCACGACAAAATCTCTGTAGTGTGCATCATAAACAATGCACAGTATAGCACCAAGCTTGATTCAGCTTTAATTAGTGCAGTTACTGTCCCCTCGCTTACAAAACGGGATGTGCTTCAGGAGCAGCAAGAGAGTCTGCGATTAAAAACCCCACACTGCCCTCTACTGGCCCTCTGGTGAACAAGCACACGCACGGTCTGCTGCTTCACCACAATCCCATCCTTGAAGCTGAAGCACACCGTCAGTCTCGTCAAAGGAACCTGTACAATAGCAGCTAGATCCTGATCAGAAGTGGCAGACGATGGTACGAGACGTTTCTGCTGCACAGGATAAAAAGCTGGGAGAGTTACACGGCTATGAAGGACTCGCGCCGAATCCGAAGACGACCTGAAGGCCACGCAATACTGATCAGTGAAAGATTTTCATTAACGTGATTCTATCATAAAAAAAAAGTTAAGAACAGATCATGGCTTTCTGCAATCGAATAAAAAGTTGTGACCTCTAAGCCTCGGGAAAAAAAAAAAAAAACTCTCCAGTGAAACTGCAAGCTTGTGCATCTCAATGCACTGCATTAACAGTTTTCTTTATATTAAAAAAAAAAAAAAAGTGGGGGGGAGGGGGGAGATGGGGAAAGAAAGAAAGTAAGAAAGAAAAACCCTTCTAGAAAATATTCCTTTTCAAAAACCAGGCACTTGAATTTGAAACCCTCACCAAAGAGATCTATAAATATATATATAAATTATATATAAAAACATACACACTTCCATCTAATGTTCAACCCTCGATCTTGTATTGATATACGGAGCGCTGGGCTGCCATCGCCTTTCGTCTCACATCCTTAACCTTATTCCATTCTTACGTGATCCAGAAAAAAAAGCTGTACCCTACATAGGTGCTGATCGGTTATTGCACTAAAACCGGAATATCACAATCTGTCCTTTAACACGGCCTCTACTTGGGAAAAAAGAAATAAAAGGGAGAAAAAAAAAAGAATGCCACAAATAAAAACTGGGAGCAATTAAAATAAAACCAAACAAACAAAAAGGAAAAAAACCCTACAATTTTATCCACATAAACATTAAAAAGATGATGATCACTTCGAATCGTAGTAAATAAAAGCTTTAGTGATCCGGACCGATATGGGAGGACTAACACGGCACGAAGCCTGAAGAATAAAATCAAATCAAATCAAAAATGAACTGTTTGTAATAGCATCTGGCCCTAATGGGTGGCACTTATAATCAGAGCGCGTGTGTGTGAATTGTTGAGATATTCCTAATGTATAATTCGTAACAGCTGACACTCGTCGCGTTAGACGGACTCGATCTCTTTCCTAACTTCGTTCACCTTTCCAGGATGTCGTCCTGCAAACACCGGGCGGTCAAAGTGCTGCTGTTACAACCGTGAGGTAAACAAATCAAGCAGACAAGACGGGGGACGGGGACTCCCTTTTGTTTGGTGTTAGGGTCGTCTTAATCCGTAATAAATAAAATGTGGTTGGCTGGTTTTATATTGCATAACAGTGCTGAGTTGGGTGTTGGATTAAAGCAGGTGTGCACTTCTCAGGCCGGATTCAGGATTGGCGAGACCCCCCACAAACACCCCACCCCCGCTTCCTGCTGCACAGTGTCCGGTCCGCGTGTAGGAGGAGGTGTGTGGGCGAGCGAGTGGGATAGATCAGGGCTCTCAGGCGAAGTACATGGTCCTCAGGGTGTCATGGTGAATCTGCACAGCTTTGGCCAGAGCCTGGGGGTCTCGGCCGTTACTCTGACCCGAGACGTGGCTTCCCTCGGCACTTCGAATAAAAGAGAGCGAGAGAAAGAGAGAGAGAGAGAGAGAGAGAGAGAGATGGGAGGATTAACACCATGCACACCTTTACTATCTCAACAAAGATCACAAGCTAAAGTAAGCAAGCTATCTAAAATGTTTTCTCTCACCTGTCGTGCTCTTTATCCACCAGGTGATAACGGGCACGGAAGGCCACCAGGTGGGCGTAGTAGGCAGGTGCAGGGATGGAGACCGAACGTGTGCAGCGCACGTACGTGTGGCACAGCTGGTAGGTGAGCAGCTGGAACTCGTCGGCTGTGAAGCAGTTGTCGTCCCACAGCACGTGGTAGTGAGAGGGCCGACTTGTGCCCTGGTAGAGAAAAAGCAATATGTCGGGTCAATAGATACTATGTACTGTGTGGCACTAATCGATAAATTACAGGTATACGGGATTCTCTAGGTCAGAGGTTATGAACTTCCTGAGCATTCCATAGACATTAAGTACAAACTTACATAATTATAAGTTGACAAGTGACCTGTCGAAGAACTCGATTATAAAACAAAACAACAAACCACAGACAAAACGAGCAACGTCCAACATGGAGGTTTGTTGCGATGTCTCAAAAATTCTTACAGGAATGATATTTCTTTCTGTACAAGCTTGTTCTAAATGAGTGAAAATGACAAAACGTTCAGCAGCAACGGCTCATAATCGTTAGTTATTCTAATTATCCGCTTGCGTAAAACAGAGCGTGGGAGAAGGGAGCGCTGAAAAGTCACAAAGGGGTGCAAATATATTCGTCTACAATAGCATCCCCCACGCAGATGTCTAGTTCAGGAGCATGTGGTGTACCTGTATTCCAGCATGGCTGCAGAGGTAAAAGTCGAACTCGTAAGGGTGTGTGATGTCCGTGTCGACAGTCGTACCAGCAGGAATGTTTCCGCTGCGGCCCACCTACAGACGCCATCCAGAAAATAACAATTACCAAGACATTCTATTAGCATTAAACTAAGAGTGTTGTTTTTTTTTTAAATCATTAAGTCATCCCTTTCCAGATGGCACTCATTATACAAAAAAGTTACGATATAATTAGAGTTACAAAGGTTACCAGATGAAAATCTGGAGGATCATAAGATTCTCCTGCCATTTCTATACAGTTAAGAGAAACATCAGAGCCGTTCGGGATCTCCGTTAAGCTCCGTCAACCGGCCAAGTCCTTTCAAAGGTCTCCGCCGTTCTGCTTTACGGTGGCTCTAATACACTCTTTGTAAATAAGGTCGTTGCTTATGTCTCTTGAGCGTTTCTTAAGAAGTCTGATTCTCTCAATGTAGCTGAAGTAAAATAATTACAGCCTGTCAATGAACAGACTCTTGTGTTAATGAGCGTGATTAAGCATTTGGCTGTTAACGATTAAAGGGACGGTAGAGAGATGAAGTGAAAGATGCCCCTGAAGAGCTGCTAATACATCTGCAATGGATGTCAATATGGTCTGATGAGTAGTCCACAGCTAATGTCTGTCTGTGGAAGTACTGTAGCGACTCGATATTATAGGCTGGTAAGGGAGACTACAGGTCAGTTTGGTATATAAAAGTTTATAAAATTACATACAACTGTAAGAAAGCAGTGGCAAAATACTTGAAGTACTTTGGGTTCATCGGAGTCAGTAAGAACCCAAAGTACTTCCTGTATTTTGTCACTGCTATACTGGAATAAACTTCTTGTTCTTCATCAAGATCAAGATCTTCACCATCATAGTCTTATTTTCACACACATTTTTTTGATTTCTTACATTGGCGAGCCAGCCAGGAGGGATTCCAAAAAAAAAAAAAAGTGGGGAAAGGTAAGAAAAACGAATGATTAAATCACGTTTATACGTTTAGAGTCCTAAACGCATTACTTTATGATATGTAAACCTTTTTAAGAATGAGCTCTTTTAGATGTGTATCTTGGAGTGGAATTTGGGTGCAGTTATCTGTAATTTCTTACACAACACTAATCCTTTTATACCATAATAACTTTGAAGCATGGTGGTGATGGTTTCTGAGCCAAGGCTGATAGCACTTTACCCCAAGGATTAAACGATTTGCTTAAAATGCATAAGATGTGGTGACTATGTTTAACCAAAACACACCAAAGTACTGTATTACTACGATGTTACATCCAATAGAAGGCCATCTCATTTGGAGTGTCAGGGGAACTCTGAGATAATATAAGCAATGATAAAATGTGAGATCTTTTTTATATGTAAAGGCTGAAACTTTCTAGGGTCTGCAAATGAGCTCACCCTCTCGTTGCGGTCGGCACAGAACAGGCGGGTGTGGTGGCGTTTCTGCACCACGATGTAGGTGATGCCAGGCTGGTACTCTTTCTCCAGGCTGATGCAGGCCTCCCTGATAGCCAGCAGTTCATAATACAGCACCTGAAACAAAGTATACACACACACACACGATCATTTGTCAGATAGAAAAACTGCTCAGTGACAGAGTGGTGTGACGTAGAATAGCAACCCTGATGCAGCATTAGATTGCTGGCGGTTTAAAAGACTGTGATTACTGACCTGTCTAAACTGGCCCTCGGACACACCGTCCCTGTAGAAGATGATGCGGGTGGGTTTGTATCGGGTCGACTTGTAGAACTGGATGAGGAGCTCACGTACCATGGAGGCCAAGTCCTGAATCACTTCCTGTCTCGGCCTCTGCACCCGCACCGTGGCACAGTACCGACTGGGGTGAGCGTCCATACTGCCTACCACCTACAGAAAGAGAGAGAATTTTAAAAAACAATTAATAAGACGAGACATAATAATTGAGCTAATGTTCATTCAGAGGCAGATGGATAAGAAAATCAGTCACCGCAGCGATGGACGGTTTTTTCCCATCTCCAGCAGGAGGGTGTGTGACATCTGCACCCAGGAAGATCACAGGCTGCTGGAACACTGATGGCCTAAAGAACAACATGTACACGTTTATCTCACTATCCTTGTTGGAAACTTCCACTGAGATCATTTTTAATGCTACATCTGCAACTAAAATCTTACCGATCTTAACTTCGTTTGCCAAAAAGAAAAGCTTTTAAGGTTTTTTAAAAAATTAACTCTCACCTTTGATGTGGTACCAGGATGTTGTTTATGCCACCGAGTTTGACGTTGATCTTCAGGCAGAGGTTAGAGAGCGTCTGCGGTGACGTCTTCACTACGTTCTTCACCTGTACGCACTGAGTGGCCATTCCTAGGAGAGTGTCTCCTACACGCTTCACCTCCGCTACACACACACACACACACACCCACACACTCTTAATAAAAATAAATACCTTCCTATTTAAAGTACTAATAACAAAAGAACGGCTAGAGCTGGCAGTAATGATCACTGCTGACTGTCAGACAAAAGCTTCAGAGAACAACCAACATGATCACCTTCACTTTTTCACTAGGAAAAAAATCCTAATGCTGGTTTTAGACAATCACGTGTTCATCCCAGGAACCTTTAAACTAATCTAAAAACTTCCTCAGATGTTACCAGGGATGATTTCAGTGCCTGAGTACACAAACTTTTTTATGTTGTTCTACTGGGGCAAAGTGTGTTGTTCTGAACTGAACAGTCAGTTATCAGAGGATTGAGTTGTGTTGTTGTGTACCATAGACAGGCGTCTTCCCGGGCAGGATGACGATGATGAGCTGCAAGCCGGAGTAGGTGTTTTTAAGGTGCCTGAACATGGGCTCCACGCTGTCGGCTCCCTGGGCGTATTTACAGAAACACGGCTGGCCCTGGATGGGCATCCCGGCATCCTTCGAGATTTTACGCAGCTGATCTGTAAACCCCCTAAAAAGAAAAAAATAATAATGATAAATAAATAAATAACAGTGAGTAAAAATCTTTTTTCCACTGCTGACAGCTTTTGGCTCATTCCAAACACTTACTGACAGCCCTGAAAATGTTTGTAACTTACTTAAGGATCTCTTCACGGCACTGCCTCTGTGTGGCAAAGCATGCGATGGCCCACATCTTGATCTCTACACCGGTGTGAAACTGCTTTCCTCGCATGTCCCACACGCCGTGACTGGGTGTGGCCACGGTCCGGTTCTGCAAGTAAATCACAGGTTGATCTGCTGCATGCTGAGATACACACAGACAGACAGACAGAGACACAGACAAACAAGACAGACAGAGACACAGACAAACAAGACAGACAGAGACACAGACACACGCGCACACACACACACATAGGGCCAAAATGTACTCTACATAAATGTCAGAATGTTTCTATACATCATCATCAGATTCATGTCAAAAACAAACGGGTAAAATACAAAAGTGAACCACTGAATATCAAAAGATTACCAACATGCATTTCCTTTTTTTTTTTTACTTAACTACACTTTTAAAACCTTTTACATTCCTTAATTAATGTAACTGCACAGTTGGTGTGCTGAGCCATGTTTAGCAAATTGACAATGAATGTTTTTAACAGTGAAAACTATCAATACTTCATTCTTAGTACTTAATTCAGCACGGGGGGGGGGATAAATAAACAAACAAACAAACAAATAAATAAATAACTGGATAATTGCTGACTGATGGCGACTGGTTAACCATCAGCACAATCGGTCAGACCCTGGAACAGTGATTTAGTTATTTTACAACACACAGTTCACACCAGCAGGGGTTAGAGACAGGGTTAGTTCCTCCAGTGGAGAGCCAGACAGGCAGACGGACAAAGAGAGATGAGCGTGATTTAAAGGAAGGGTACCAGAAAGTTCTCTGAGCTCACCCTGCCCCCGTACTGCAGCATGGGCGCGGGCAACACACGGCCCGTCACGTGAGCCATCTCGTCCCGTACTTTGAACTGGAACTCCTGTACGAACGGGTCGGCCTCATAGTTGGCACTGCGTACCTAAGGGAGTGAGAAAAAAGGGAGACACACACACACACAAAAAAAGAGAGAGATAAGTAGAAACTTGAAGAGAAGGTGGAGTGATGGAGAGACATGGAAAATAAAAGAGAAGAGAAGAGAGGAGACGAGAAGAGAACGTGTATTAAGACACGATCATTATATCGAGGTCGGTGAGTCTACGTTTATTCATGAAAATCTTGTGCGGTGAGAACGCGATAAACGTGAAAGGCTTTCGTCTGAAAAGAATTCCGTCGGCTGACTGAACGTTTCGCTTCGAAACGCCGGCTCGAGCTGTAATTCTCGGAAAAACAAAGACTGCAAGGTTATTTTTAGAATCACGGATGCAAACTGGGGACATTTTGTACATCATCAGCAATGTCAAATTCATTACGCCCACGGCTCATCTCGCGCTGTTTGGAACTAAATGAACAAAACAAAATCACGGGCATTTGTAAAGAAAAAAAAAAAAACATGCATGCATGATCCTCATATTATCCGAACGGAGCTGATGAGCCGAGACATGTTTGCATGGAAGATAAAATGAACGACTATCGTAAAAAATGACGTGCACAGTAAAGCCAGTGGCCCTCGAATATCATTCACTTTCAGAGCGTCCGGACCTTTTGGAAAGATGGTCGGATCCAACGGATCGATTTAGTTACGTTTACATACTTATATTTAAAATCTAAGAAGATACACCGACACATCCTCGTGTTAGAGGTTGCTATGGTAGCCGTCATGCTGCAACGATGGAAACTTGACAGCTTCGGGAAATCTGGCAAACCGAAACTCTGTTATTATCTAAATCACATCTGAGAGAGTGCGGCCTTCGTGCCTCCTGCGTATATGGAGTGATGCCTAATAAGGAAAGTCACTTCGAGTCCATGACGGCCGTCCTCCTGATTTTATATCTGCTTACCAGCTGAGAGTCGAGAGAAACGGCGTGTACGCTTTATTTACAAACAGACAATTCCACCGCGTTAATCATACTGTCGAGTCAAAATGTTTCGCGTTATATTAATTGCATTTGCCCTTATTTGATTAGATGAAATGATTTATTATTCATACAAACACATAGACACTTGTTTTCTAACAGAGTTTGTTGTTATCTCCACTATTATAACACTGAAGACCTGACGGATGCATGTCACACTCATTAGTATTATAATACTGTTTTTAAACAGTAGAGGGCGCTCACCAGTCTGCTGATCTCTTCCTGCCGGTCTGGTGCTGAGCGCGCTGTAGCTTTGATCATAGTGGACGTCTGATTATCGGTCAGTTTCTTGATGCATCTCTGCCCCGCTACGATGTTGCACACCTGACGAGAAAACAGACACAGGAATAAGAACGAGTAAACGAGTAGCTCTGTTTCCTGTGAAACCCGATCAGCAGCAGCAGCATTTCTAGAAGGAGGATATCTTTAAAGATTCACCTCCAGGGGCAGGTAGGTGTGTTTCTGCTCCTGGCCGACCTGCAGACACGGCAGGTGAGGGTACTTCAGCTGCAGGTTGTACTTTTCTCTAAAATACTGAGCAACGGTCCGTTCCACGGTTTGTCCGTTTTCCAACTGCAAGGGGAACCTGCGGCAACACGGGTAGGAGACGTTATTGTAATAAAGTGCATCGCGATACATCGCTGGTGTTCTCAGGTGTGATCTAGCGCAAATCTAATAAGCATCAATATCTAATATTTACTTTTATAATATCACTTCGGGCAATTAATATAAAACTTCATTGTTTTGTTCGGATTAGTAACAGCTTACCGGCCCGTTAGCCGATTTTGCCATGATTGTACGTATACAATCTTAGTTTTTCCTCATATGGAAATTGCAAGATTGATTTTAAAACCAATTACTTAACATTAAAAATATTAGGTACTTGTTCAAACACGTACTGTAAATATGTTCCAAATAAATGAAAAGCTTTGTTTTGTGAAAGAATTCCTGCAAACAAGGTTTAATTCCCTGTTAACATCTGAGTAAGTCTTTTCTTCTTAAAAAACACAGTGACTAAAAACACAGTGACTAAAAACACAGTGACTTGTCAGGTTTCTTGATGCCCCGCCCCTCCCTGTCCCATCTCGGGCCCCTTGCTCTGGACCACAGTGAAGGTGACTCACGTTTGATGGCTGGCAGGTCTGCGGGTCACGTTACACACTCGGTACTTCCTCCGCATGGTTCCACAGTGCGTCACCTCGACCTTAAGACCTAAAGACACCCACACGATAAAAGAAAGAAAAGAGAAACACACCACAGAATAAGTGTTGCCACTTAAATCTCTAACCCGGTATGAATTTAATTCGCTTGTAGCTCAAGGCAAGGGGAACAGAATTGGGATGGAACTTGTATTTCTCTTCTTCCGGTACAATCGGAGTATTAAATGACTTATTGTAAAAGTCCAAGCTTGTTGCACCAGAATATACGTATTACTGCGAGGGTTTGGGTTGTGAGTCACCGCTAAATGAAATCCGTATCGAAAAGATCGGCTCTGAGAAACGGATGACGCATAGTTCGAGAGGAGCCTAGGGCAAGAAGAAGCCAGAAGCTTGTACTCATCGTTCCCTGTTTTTTTTTTCTTTTTCCAAGGAAGTTCCCAGTCCCCATGATTAAACACTCAAAAGACTCACCTTTGATTTCTTTGGTGAACTTGACTCTGTGAGAATCGGTGAGGGGACGGGGCTGCTCGTCAATGTTGTGGATGTCCAGGACCTCGCACATGAACTGGATGACTGGCTGTGCTTTGTAAAAGGCTGTGGCTGACACTAGGGGCAAAACAGAGAAACAGGAAATTGTTAAACACTATTTACCCAAAATATATACTATTATTTATCTTAATCCCAAAAACACGCCTTTACGTGTGTATACGCTTCCTTAGTTTTTGAACCCGATTCGTGATTCGACGGCGCACGACGTATGACGACGATGACGGATGCGAACCTGAGACTGGTGACAAATTAATGCGGTTCTCTTGAAAGCTTACGACGGACATAAAAAATAGAATTATGAGGCATGGTGAGTCACTGGACTTATTTCAAACGTCTGCAGTCGGGACATGAACGAGTACTAACACTTTTGCTGCGTTTGTAAAACACAGACACGGTTTCTGGAAAAAGTTTGTCATAAATCATACCATAGCCACATTTCCCTTGTGGTTTAAATATCTGACTAAGCAGACGCATGAATTTATTAACTGTCGGAAAAGGTAAAAGACGATTCCGCAGCCCTTTCAGAGAATGTGGGTACCTCTGAATTTCGACTTCGAGATAAATTGTATGATAAACAAAAATCGGGATATCAAATTCCTCTACAACAGGAAATGAGAATAAACCTCTAATGGCTTTTTCCCCCTCGGGAGAACGAGGACGACTTTTAGCTGTTTTCCTCTGCACTTTATGAGAAGTGTAAAGAATCGGATGACAACAGCGAGAAATCGATAAATCCTGGGAACACACTTGCACCCTGAAGTGGCGTGAACTCAAAGCTGAGCCACAATCGCCTGCTTTCGCGCCTTTTCTGTGACTATTCGCTCTATTATAACAGACACAAAGAGAGTGTAAAAAGAGAGGTGCTCTCAGACAGGCGGGCTTTCCCATTGATGGTGGGGGGCAGACCAGGAGGAGTGGGCTTAGTCAACCGAAAACTGTGTCTAAGTGTCAAAGAGCTGTGTGTGTGTGTGTGTGTGTGTGTGGCAGGGGGTGGGCAAAGTTCCAGACAAAGGGAAGGACGGCGTGGCTGAAACCCCTTTCATACAAGCAGGACTATAAACACAGAGTTAAAGTTACAGGAAACTTGAAGCAGCGATCCGAATTTCAGTAAAGCTTCGCTGTGACGTCTATTGTTTGAAAACACAATGCAAAGAACGCGCGGTTAAAGTGAATTTAATCTGTCGAGTAACATCTTATTCAAACTGTAGCATCTCCTGTCACACACTAATAATGTTTCCGACTTAGTTTAGAGGTGGAAAGTTACCCCGATTTCGAGGGTGAGCTACCCGACGTTCATTTTTTTAAGCGTTATGAGTCAGGAAAATGTACCTCCTCTAGGTTTAAAAGGTTAAAGTGAAGCAGTGCTACTTTGTTTAGTGGTCATACTGTGAGCGGTAACGTCGGTCTGACGTCGTGTGCAGTTTCTTCGGTTTTTCCTAGTCTGAAGTCAGAAATTCCAAAACACGACATTAGATTCATATTCAGAATTTCTAGAATGAGCTCACCGGGCCTGGCGGTGCTTCAGCAATGGTTTGTGGGTGTGAAATGGAGGTTTTTGCTAGCACCTGCCAAAGCTTAGGTTTTCTGTGTGGTTCCCTAAACCCACGGTACACAGAAAGGAAAAAAAAAATCCTCACCATCAATGTTAAGCATCATCTTCCACATGGCAGGGCGAACGGACTGATGGAAGCCGAACCAGACTTCTCTTCCTCCTCCCAGGGGATGGTCATAGCCCTCTGGGGCGGAGAAGAACGAGCGGCCCACTGGAGTATATCTGCAGGAGGAAGAGGATAGGTGAATGGATGATGAGTCGGTACTGTATTTACACAGAATAGCTTTATGTTCATTACATTATCGTGTCCTGAAGATGCAGTCGACGTTGATGTGTGTCCGTAAAACTTTATAAACAGCAAAGCAGGATCCTTTCTAGTGATTTTAAGAGCTCTACTACACTCTACTTCTCATACCAGACCTCCGGGTATTTTTCTTTTTTACTTGTACGTGGCTTTTCCCTCTATCTAGGTTGGCTTGGTGACTTCTCAGATTACCTCAGAAGCTCTTGCTGAACTGAGGTCAAACAGAGTGCCAAGCATTCCCTGTTCCCAGACACTACAGAGTAAGGATCCTCTCTCTGTCTAAAACCTTTACGGAGATGTAAATAACACGATTGGATAACCGATTATGAAGCCCGTCGTGGATTGGGACGAAGAGCGTGAGATTGAGCACGGTGTGCAATAATCTCGTTACACTCCTGCTGTACTCGATATGTTTTTGCTACCTCTTTTACTTCTGTGCATTCTTGCTCCTCTCCTCTGTCGCTCCTGCCACCTCGGTCTAGCGTATCGGACCGTACGATGCTACTTCCTTGAGTTATAAACCTGCTCCTGAGAGATGTGCTAGAAACCATGTGACACACACGATCCCTGAACGACAGATTTGTAGGAGAACGGCATCAACATTATTTATTCAGCAGCGACATGTGGTTAGTTAATTACAGCCATTAAAAAAAATTTTTTTCCTCCCTCCCTTTCTCTTTCTCTCTCAATTCTCTCTCTTTGGCTTTTTTCAATGCAAACATTTCTACTGTGTCATTAGAACTTTAGGAGCAAACAAGCTGCGAGGCCTCTTTGCTGAAAACGTTGGCGTATCTTCCATTTCACGTTTACGGTGAAATGCTGTAAGACTGGTGTAAAATCCCGTAAGGTCAGAAGGTAACTACGTAGTCGATGGAAGATTGAGAGCACCTGCTAACCACGTTATTCGTTTATAATATTCTTTTGTCGGTTTGATGGAGTGAAGCTCGATGGTTGTTGAAATGCGTCCGATTTTCTAAATATAGTCTAAAAGTACGTACACAATAATGACTGAACCTTCCGTTCCAAAACCGAAACCTACATTTCAGCAGGCTGCCACACAACCGTACAGAACTGTACGAGCCGGAAAGTCTTGTATGGGTGAAAGTTCGAGACGTAACAGAATCATCACCAACCACCATCTCACGGAGAATCGTAACCGATCACCTCAGTTTAAAGTGTTAACGGCAAACACACGCGTATTCCCGTACCACATCCCGTACATCTGCACTAGGCCGTCTCCCAGACTATCTGGGGTGTCATTTCACACCTGACTATAATGGCTCTGCTTTTGGACGGGATAAATATAACGCTAGATGAAAAAAAAAAAAAAAAAAAGACACAAGAAATTTCAACACCCGACCCGACAATCTGTTGCTGTTTCTTTTCCATCGGTTTACAACTTAGTGTTTATTCAAAGTTCTCGGAGAAATCGCTCAAGCCAAAGACTGACTGCGATCCAGTGAGAAGCATAAATATATGAGCATAATGAGCCAATAAATATTGACAGTGACTTGGAAACCTTGCCGTTTTCTCAGAATTGGCCTGGACACTGTTTGTAACTTTAGAAAAAGAGCTGCGCTGCCAACATGTACACAAACTTACTTGTATCTCTCCCATGTATCTCTTCACTCATGTGTTGAAATCAGTGTCATTTTGTTTACCTAGAAAGCTCGCTGCATGAGAGCTCGCATGCCTCGTCAGAGCGACAGATTTGCTAAACATAAACAGACACTAACTCTTTTTTACTGCACATGAAAGCAAAACATACAGTAGGTACTGTATTAATATCTGCTGCTTTGCTTTTACATTAGAGCTACAGAGTTAACATGGGTAAAAAAAAAAAGGGGGAAGCTAACAAAACATCAGTAATACAGATTAAATCTTTCAAGCTTTTGGGCCAAAATGATAAACTTACGACATGTCAAACGGGTGTGAGTTTGGGAAGCACTACCAAAAAAGCTGTACTACTGTAAAGGCTTTTCCGCTGCTCCTGTAAAAGCTGCTGCTCTGTGTTGGGTTACTCTTATCGCTCTCGGTGAAGACGGGAATGTTGCAGGTGTACAAACACTCACAGACAGTGTTTAGGTGTTTGCCAACATTAACAAAAAAAGCGATCGGTGGTGGGTGGCCTAATCTTTTCTACACTTCTGTAGAGATAAAGGTTGCAGCTGGGGTCTACGTGCCAAGACGGTAGAGAGATATTCTACAAGCTTTCTTTCATCCGGTAGATGGAAACTGCACCTAATCATCCGACTGTATTACCCATAACCTACTATTTGTGAACCGATGCAAATCTCGCTCCAGTTTGTACGGTCTGAAGCTTTGACATTTTTATTTACTTCCCAGCTTCGAGGACTGGTTTGTAATAAGGAGACAACTTGAAAGAATGAACTATTCGTTTAGAACAATGAGGAATTAATAAAAAAAAAAAAAAAGTGTAAATTCCATTGGTAGTACTGCCTAGACAGGTATTCCCACTGCAATGGGCAAGATAAGCTTGCGTTACAAGCACCAAATAGGCATTTCCTTCTAATCCAGAACCACGGAGACTCAAAAGTTCATCTCTGCAGCATGTGGCTTTGTGAAACCAACCAACAAAACGAGCTTGTCTCGGTTTCACATAAAAGTTAGTTACAAACCCGGCAGGTATGGTAGCTAATAACCCTGCTGCTTTGCATACCCTTCATGCAAACAAGAAACGGCAGGTGTAACAGGTAAAGCCTGCTGAGCAAAGCACTGTATGTGAGTCCAGAATGTGTGAGAGAGAGAGAGAGAGAGAGAGAGAGATGGAGGGAGGGAGGAATATGCTGCATCAACAATAAAAGGACCAAAACAACATGTGATGAGCTCGGTTTGCTTACTTCATGGAGGGCAGGTGTCTGAGCACCACATCTACGGCGTGGACCGGATTGGTGCTGATAGGCTTGTCCAGCTCCAGGGGCTCAGGCATGCTGCGTCCGGTCAACACCTCATGCAGCAGGTGCCAGCTGACCAGAGACACAAACTTTATGGTGACTTTAAAAGGCCTGTCTTTGCCTCCTTCTCCTGGCAGCGTGACATCCAGGTCCACCTGTGACAAAAACGTAGTGAATTTTAGCGCTGGGGGGCATGAATAATCACACAGGTGATGAGAAGTGAACCTAATCTTACCCCTGCAGGGGCCACAGGAAGTGGGTTTGCTGTGTAGAGACTTCTCTTTCCATCATAGACTGGCCGGCGATCCCCGAAAATGGTCACCTTAAAGTGCTGCACCATGGAGTCCACCACCTCTCTGTAGACACAGGAAAAGAGATGGAAAACGTATTTACTACAGCAGCCGACTGCTTTGGTGAAGAAGAAACAAAAGTAGCTCTGGTTATTCAGACGGATCGTTACATCAATTAATACATAACCGTGTGGTTAAGAAAAGCATAATTACAGATAAGCGTGTGCATCTGTTTTGGTTTGAATATGGCACGCGGTGCCTGTAGATCCGGCAAAAGTGACTTGCGAGTATACGGAGGACGCTTTAGCAGAAGCGTATGAAAATGTTTGTGGCTCCGATTTTGTTTCCACAGGAAACATTGTGGCTTCTATAGCAGACCCTCGGGTGCTGTTGCTTGTGGCAACATATGCATTAATATTAATTAAACACCCAAACACTGCAGACAGCCCGAGCTATTTTATTTAGCCTCTCTGGACTTACAGAAAACAGAACGTTAAAGCTGACCGGACAGAAAAAGAAGAAAATGACCTTTTAAGCTAAACTCACCTGGACTAAATGACAAAAACTGAACCTTGCTGTCATACCTGTTGACTCTGCGTGGACACTTCTCAGGTTTGATGTCCACCTCATAGAGGTAGACATCCATTTTGGGGATCTCCACCTGGAAGCAGTTGGCCAACAGCTTGATGGGCTTCCCCATGGTGCCATAGCCAGGCCTCCGGGGCATGGAGAACAGGGACTGGGCCCCAACGACTCCTGAAGAGAGACACAAAGTGGGAGAGGAAAAAAGAAAGAACGAGCGTCAAAGACATCTTCTTGGAACAGTATCGGCTTATACAAGACACTGTCCGTTAAAATAAGAAATTAGCTATAGATCTTCGTATACAAATCACTTGTGTCTAAGTCTAAGAAAATATGTAAGATTTGCTGTTATAGGAAAGTTATCAACAATGGAGTGGGGGGGGGGGGTGCTTTCCAACCACCCCTATCTTTACCCCCCAATAACACTTAATAGACACACGTATACCAACCCTACACTCATAAGTCCTCGCCTGTCTGTCTGTCTGTCTGTTTCTGTCTCTGCATTTGCCTGTCTCTCTCTCTCTTTCTCTGTCTGTTTGTTTGTCTCTGTCTCTCTGTCTGTTTCTGTCTGTGTTTGCCTGTCTATCTCTGTATGTTTGTCTGTTTGTTTGTCTCTGTCTATCTCTCTGTTTCTCTGTCTGTTTGTTTGTCTCTGTCTCTCTGTCTGTTTCTGTCTGTGTTTGCCTGTCTATCTCTGTATGTTTGTCTGTTTGTTTGTCTCTGTCTATCTCTCTGTCTGTTTGTTTGTCTCTGTCTGTCTGTCTGTCTGTTTCTGTGTTTGCCTGTCTCTCTCTCTGTTTCTCTGTCTCTCTGTCTGTTTGTTTGTCTCTGCCTGTCTGTCTGTTTGTTTGTCTCTGTCTGTCTGTCTCTGTCTGTCTGTTTGTCTCTGTCTGTCTGTCTGTTCATCTGTCTCTGTCTGTTTCTGTGTCTCTGTCCGTCTGTCTTTTTCTGTCTGTGTGTGTGTGTCTGGGCATTTAAAAAAAAAAAAAAAAAGGGGGGGAGCGGGGGAGTAGTATTACTCTTGAAGCAGCCTTTCTCTTATACCAAATAAATGTGCACTTTTGGAAAAAATTAAAAAATAAAGTCAGTCTTTTTATCCACGTATAGTTACATTCTCTCTTGAAGTTAATTAAAAAAAAAAAAAAAACCTTAACATTCTCTGTGCCAGAAAACTTCCCTCATCAAAAAAACAAAAAAAACAAAACCCATTAACAATTACATTTTATAGAAAATTAGTCATCACCCTCTGACCAAAACAGACTGGGGAACTTAACAGCCATATGCTGTAATAAGCAGCATTTGTTATTGGGTGATGAAACTATGGTGAAACATCAAGAGTTGGTTCAGTAGACACGGTCTGACCCGCTGGGGCAACTCCAAAACACAATGAAAAATCATTGGCGGGATATTTTTTTCCTCTTTGTGTATTCAAGATTCATTCATTTCTTTTAGTATCTGTAATCAAGTTAGGGCTGGACGATATGGCTGAAAACTGTATCACGATATCGGTGTTTCGTATCGGTCGATATCGATAATTATTGATTTTGTTAATGACCCATTTAAAATAAGGAGCAGGAGAAAAATATATTACATTTAAACATTTTTATTTTAAACTTAAGCTTCCTCTGATCAGAATCCCCTCAGTTATTAAGACAGAAATGTTAACAACCAGGAAACCTCAAATAATTAAAATGTAAGAAATGCTTAATAAAGTGTAATAAAATAGTACAAAGTATCCATCCACCCATCCATCCATCTTCTACCGCTTATCCTGGGCCGGGTCGCGGGGGCAGCAGACTAAGCAGGGATGCCCAGACTTCCCTCTCCCCAGACACTTCCTCCAGCACTTCCGGGGGAATACCGAGGCGTTCCCAGGCCAGCCGAGAGACACAGTCCCTCCAGCGTGTCCTAGGTCTCACAACGACATTGTTGTGACTACGGTCAGACTTATAATATCCAAAAAACTGCCATACTGGCGAACTGTCTTTTCCTCTTTTATTTACAATTTCCTCGCTCGCTGCGGCTCACTTTCTGCTTATCACTCGCCGGTTACTGGAGAGGAATCCAGCAGACCAGCACGAGACAACGATATGGCGCAACCAAACATGATACTGTTACACGATTGGCTGTTAGCATGTCACTCCCTATGTTGCTAGGTTACCAGAGTGTGAGTGCCTTTGTTAATGCAACCAAACTTGCTTCGCAACGTCTGTTTTCTTCTGACAAAGAGTAAAAAATATTTTTTCGAACACATTTTTTTATTGATATCGATCACTTCTCTATCGCGATACATATCGTTATCGCTTTATCGCCCAGCACTAAATCAAGTATTATATAGTGTTGCATTCATTATGGAAAAGTGTCTTATTCGTATGGCTGGAAGTTAATACAACAGTTATAAAGTCGTGTGAAACATCTAGAATAAGAGATACAGGTGTGAGACAATTAAATTAGTATTTGTCTCGCTGATAAGTCACATAACCATTAGGGCACTATAAAAAAAACAAAATCATCACAATTAGGGAAGGCATTATGACAATGCAGGTGCATAATATGTTCCACGGTGTATACTTTTGCTTACAAACTTTCAGATTTATATTAAAAAATTTGTAAACCTTTACAAACGATTAAGAAAATGAGCTGCCTCCAGTCGTAGCGTAATTGACACGTAATGCAACATAATTTATGTTGATATCGTCCATGTACATTGCCAACAGCTCTTGTTGACACTTTACTAAGAAAGTCTGTTTGGTATTTTGTACAAGTGGCACTTTCATGCAGAAGTTGCTCGAAATTCGGTTCTCGGAATTGATATCGCTTGAGGGGGGAAAATGGATGTACTGCTCCAGACTGATCCAGCTCTGCAACAGCTGCTAATGGTTTCCTGACGCTAAATTACCCACAACATCGACGGCGGCTTTTTCGCTTTATCAAAAGCTTCTCTGAACTCTGCGGGCGTGTGGAAAAAAAAAAAAAAAAAAAAAAAAGAACAGAATCTTGCTGTGAGGAAAAAGGGAAAAGAACACCGTGGCCTGAGTGACTTAGTGACTTGCAACATTTACAGAGCAAGGTGCCAGCCACGTGTACACAGCTGCCCACGCATACTGGATGTCTCAGAGTTAGCTCACTCAAATCCCCTTCTGAAGCTATTTAAATAACTCCTCGTGCCCAGGCATGTTATTAAAGTGAAAAACCTTCGTGCTACTTACATGACGCTTAACAAGCTTACCGAGAGGCTATGTTTGTGGTTTACTCGGCAACACGAGAGTGCAGAAAAACCCGCACTGATAACAGAAAGTGAAAGAAAGACGACGTGCCGTCGCTCGTGCGTGTCGCTCGTCTGCCACGTCGTTTAGGTAAACAAAAACAGCCCTAGTACCCTAGCTATAAAGCAGGAGAAGAGGGTACTGAAACATTTCTCCTGAGACATGATAAATTAAATGAAAGTCAGTCTGAGTGAGTGAATGTGAGAGTGTGTATGCGTGCGCATGTGCATGTGTGTGAGTGTGTGTGTGTGTATGTGTATGTGTGTGTGTGTGTGTGTGATTCATTCCTGACTCATAACCCCTATTTCAGAGGCCCGTTTTGGGTCTCTCCATCAGGAGTCACATCCAAAACAACCAAGAATCAAAAAGCCACTGCTGAGCAACTGTGGTGTGAAGCATACATCAGGCACGTAGATCTGTAACAGCTGTATAGAATGCGGGGGCAACGATGGCATACTATTTTATAATTATTAGATATTACAACGCTGCATGGTTAAATGCTCGGATCTGTTTGGTCAGATCCGAGCATTTAACCATGCATCCGTTGTGATATTTTTCCGCCCTTGTTGTGAATTTATTCATTATTCCGTCATGATACGATGTACGATACTAAACATGCAGCTGTACGTCTTCTTGGATACTAAAAGCTTCTTGGTACTGTTACTCTCAGGTATATCTGATTTAGGCTCAGCCTGTGTACGTCTGACACACGGAAATTCGATTTTTCCCTTGACCCTGACAAGATTCTTATTCTCTGCTTGGGAAAAACATGACACTGCCATCAACGTGCCTCACCACAGTAAAGGGAATGACCAGGTTCAGCAACACCTCCTGAAGTGTTTTCCGTCCTACTATATACTTGGTCCAGACCACCTGTTTATTCTAGGTTTACTATAAGGAAACCTATTTATTATTGACTAATTTAGCAAATTCATAGTCAAATAAATTTCCTCAAGTTGAGTCATTTCAATCTCATGTCCTAAAGAAGACCAAAGTCCCCAAGCTACAACTCAAGTGTTGAATAGGTGTGGGGGGAGAACATGGGTGAGCTATAGGGGGTTTTTCGTTCTCAGAATAATTTGGAAAAGGCTTATTTACAAAACGAAACAAATAAAAACCTGTCTTTCATCTTCATTTCATTTACACTTTTACGTGTACTGAACCTTTTGGTGCAAACCAGCTTAATGTCTCACTAATTTTTTTTTATGACCGTCATTATTCCTGTCCTCAGTTCCTGTCCAATCTGGAGCGCTGCGACACTGCCAGCGGGTCGTCTACTACAGACACGGGTTCCTCGGCAGATCCCGTCTGTCTTACAACAGAAAGAGTCTGAATTTCCAGACCAATTGTGATGGAAATGATCAGCATGCTTGAAGCAGGCCACACACACACACACACACACACACACACACAGATAGACACAGAATGAAATGTTAACTAACTAAAGATACGCTAAGATAACCTTTTCCCAATATTCTAATAAATGTATACAGGGTTTCTGCAGGGTTTAATCAGTCAAATTTAAGACTTTTTAAGACCTTTTTATGACCATTATCATTTGAATTTATGACCTACACGAATTCCGATAAATAACTTCAGTCATTAAAATTCCTTTCAAAAGTCTTTATTATTTTAGCGACGGTATACTTTTCCGACTTTGCGTGCGACTTCAAGACTTTTATACCTAAACTAGACAGCTCCAACGTCTTACACAGAGTGCAATAGGCTTGATACCGATTGTTAGCGACGGGCTTGAGCCAGCTACTACACACGCCGTCTTCGAGCCACAGATCGTTAAAAGGTACATTTTACCATTGTGATAGCCAGGATGATTTCGATTAAACTAAGCAGTGACTCAATGATACAGTATGTTCGGAGTTCGCGCGGGTCGGTCCACTGTGAAAGTCCTTTCACAGTAACCCGCAGTAAGTAAGTCCTTTCACAGCTGCCGCATGGACCTTGTAGTTGTGGAACGCTGTGATACCGGTGTGATACCACCCAGATTCCTCATACAGAACTACAACAGGCGAAACAAATGAATGCCATTCCCGCCGCCAGCGCATTTTGATCGAAGAACAAATTAATGGACGAGCATATCGATTGAAGACGTGGCTAAATGTTTATGACCTCGTATGGAAAATCCGGACGTTTTTATGTCTTTTTATGGCCTTAAATTCTTATTGTTCAATTTATGACTTTTTATGACCCCACGGAAACCCTGTGTATAACAGTTTTATATTTTAACTGTATAATGAATTTATAACGATTATAATCAGCAGCCTAGACTCCATGGACATGCAGGTTTGTCACTGCAGGCTGACAAGCCGGAGGAAGAAACATTTTCATTACTGACTTTCGCAAAGTAAAACCTGGAACGATTTGTAATTTGAAGCCACAAAAAAAAAATGATTCAAATTCCGTGATGTATTCGACAGTGACGACAAACAAACAAGAGGGGAAAAAAAAGGTGGCAGAGGTTCTTTTTTATCTTCCACTCGCCCGACCACATAAACTCGGTGCTCCGCTCATGAGTCATCAGATCAACTCTCAGAAACACACACATACAAAACACACACACACACACACACACACACACACACACACTCCCGCAAATGCACCACTCCACTTCCTCTAGTCCTGAGGTGAAGCTTGTTCTCCCACGCTCACCTACTCACTACCACCTCGTTCTCATTCACTCACGCACACATGCTTATAGATGCAGGCGAACTGCGTCATCAGATCTTCCACAAAAAAAAAAAAAGAAGAAGAAAAAAAAAAACGTAGCCTTTAAATCAAGGTCATGCGGGAGGAGGAATAAAAGGAAAACAATCCTGGGATAAACACAAGAACACAAAGGTCACTGTGCCTAATATCAAACACCAAGTCGTGGGAGTAGACAGGACCCGTCTTGTCCGACTTTAAACTGCCCTCTCGTGTGCTGAGGACTTTCTACACCTGCATTATTTAAAGCATCCTGACAGGAAACATTACAGCCTGGTTAGGGAACAGCACCAGACAGGACAGACAAGTGGTACGATCAGCCGAGTGGACCGATCGCGCTGAGCTCCCTCATCTGAAATCTATCTGTAACTCGCGCAATAGTGAAGGACCTCAGCCATACCAACAAGTCACTTCTGTACCTTGAAGGCAGATGCAGAGAGAAAGAGGAGATTCTTCCCGACAACCCCTAGAGACGACCTTTTCTAAACTCTGCCGTAAGACTCGCTACCTCAGCCGGACTTTTGCACGATAGAACATTCACATTTTCGCATCGTATCTATATATCTTCTAATACATACAATCAAAGTAGTAAAATACTCTACTACCTTCTCAATTTTAGATACATTTATATTTCTGTTGCGATTTTCCACTGTAGTTTTAGTGAAAGCGGTTACGTTATACTGTGTATGATTTTTTTATGTGCCGAATAAAATTTTCATTTGATTTAAAAACACAATGCTGAACGTTTAATGACTTTCATAAGCCCTATTCGGACGGGATTAGGTTTACGTGGGGCCGTGGAGTAATGCAATTTTACCGCACGGGACAAGACATCTCAGTAAAACTAGCAGAAGTGGGAGGGGTAACTCGCTTTACGCACCACAGTAACCTCCTTGTCGTCGTGTGCATATGACGTTGCTTCCTGTTATCACGTGTGCAAACGGACAACATGGCGCCAACAATAAAAACCCGAAACTGGAGCAGGGAGGAAACGCTGCGTTTAATCTCGGTTTGGGGAGAACGTCGGTTTCAGAGGCAGTTTGAGACCATGGTGCATGATCACACTATTTGGGAACACATTTAAGTAAATGTACCAAAGTTGGGGAAGATTTTGGAGAGTGGCGAAAACTGAAGGATAGAATCGACTACCTGAAAAAAAAGGTATAGAGAGTGCATTAAGCACAACAGACGGTCTGGCACTGATCCAAAGAATGGTATGCGGAAAACACTGGAGGTTTGCCACAGAGTTGGCCCGCCACCTACAACGCAACCAAATGCTTCTTCAAGCGCCTCCATGCTTGCAAAATGCGCCAAAAACTACTTTTAAACAGGAAATGACGTAATTTTACAGTACATATTTACAGCGGGTCTATACGGATGGGATTAGTATTACCTGAGGTAATTTTTCCCGGACCTTTTTACAGAAGGTAAAAGTCACCGTGATCTTTACCGACATTGTCCGTAATGATCACCGAGATGGCACATTCGGACGGGACTAAAATCACCGAGAAGCTCTGGTAATAATTGCTTTACCCCCACGTCCCCACGTGAAACTAATCCCATCCGAATAGTGCTAAAGACCAAATAAAGTTCCAAATCTGAAATCATTGTCTAGTAAATTGCACATGATGTCTTTAGCTTATAAGTCATTACGTACATGGTCTTAAATTAGTGGCCTATGCAACTGACTGAAATGTTAAAACGCATTTACAACACTTAAAACACAGTAGTAACAATTCCCGTTTTCACGCTCACGGAGAAGACGTTTGCTGATACGATGCAGTTCAGCGTCAGTTGTGAAAAATCAGGAGGCAACTGTTCTATATATATGAAATGCAAAGCCAAAATTACTGGCAGAAAAAAAAGAAATTGGCAGAAAGAAAGGTGTGATTGTGTTTTCTATTGCGTTAGGCGACAGTTTTTCAGGGTTCAGCAAATTCTAATTTATTATTTGCATTCAGTCTGACTGGCGCGACAAACGAGGAAGGCGAAAGCTTAGGGTTTTGAGCTACATCGACTGGCATGTCAGACGGCGCTGAGAAAAAGTTGTGTGTCCACTGACCATATGAATGAGCTCCATTCTGGGCTTGGGACTGTGAATGAGACTCTCTGTTATAGACATATCATGATACTACAGCTTGAGGGGGTGGAGAAAGAGAGAGAGGGAGACACCGAAAATAAAATATACCACTTCTGGCCATGGGAGGAAGGCAGAAAGGTGCCGATGTGAAAAGAGGAGAAATTAGGAGGAAGAAGTCGGGGGAAAAAAAGCTTGATCACCAAAAATCAACAAAATCTAATACCAGCCTTTTAGGCTCTTTTACTCTTAGCGTCAGTCTCCTGAGCACAAAGTACCTCTCTAAACTGTCCACTGACTCCATGTTGCCTCTGCTGAGAGGCCCCTCTTTCTCCAGACATGCGCGCCACACACACACACACACACACACACACACACACACACACACACACACACACACACACACACGGTGAGATCGGTTTGCCACTGAGCTTGAAACATTTCCCAGGCCAACAGCCTACTCCAGAGGGCCCGAAGCTCTGAATGAAAACAACCAACAGTGGTCTGAGTGAACTCACCGAGTCCGGTGTTAGACTGAGGACAGACATGTATGAGGACACCATCAACGAGAGTGCAACAACACCCTCTGTAGAAACCATCGGCTCTATATCGCCTGATCATGGAATGCAAGAGAAGAGGGTGAGGGGTTGCAAAAGAGGAACAGAGAGAAGGGGACAGATCTAAAATGACAGAGACGGGGAGAGAAACAGATAGAGACTGAAAAAGAGTAAGTGAGAAGGAAAGAGAAAAATGAGAGAGAGCACAAACTAAAAGGACACACTGAAAAATAGTGACAGGGAGCAGGAGAGGTGAGAGACACTTTAAATTTGTCTTCATATCATTTCAACATTGGCATCAGACAGAGACAGGCTGACAGACAGACACAGGGGAAGAGCTTGTGAAATCCGGCACAGGAAGAGACAAACAGAGCTGCACAGGACCGAGAGGGTGAGAGAAACAGTAGAGCCGTTAAAAAGACACACACACACACACACACACACACACACCCTGACCACACCATCTGTACGCTGTAACACACAGCCGGTGCATCCCTCTCTCTCCTCTGTTACACACTCAGTGACAGAAAACACCTGGCACCTCACGCACTGTTAACCACACCACACCCAACTTCCACAAAGACACCAAACTCACTAACCACTGTACGTGTGTGTGTGTGTGTGTGTGTGTGTGTGTGTGTGTGTGTGTGTGTGTCAGCAATGATATCACATTTCAGACTTTTTCCTATTTTCACAGATATGAAAAAGATATTAATCCTAATATTCAGTAGCTAAATTATGAAATGCCTGCAGAGTGACTACTTTCATACCTCTTGACTACTACATAAATCAACAGTATCGTCAGATTTGGTTCGGGCCAGCTATCTCAAAAAAAAAGCGGACATGGTGAAGTTGGGATTCTGCCCTTGCTTCGTCTCTATATAGAAAGAGCTATAAAGCTACTTCAGTCTGTCCCGATGATTTTATAGCATGCAAACGATGTTCCATTTATCGTCATGTAACCCACAGCTGATAATCAAACGGAGAAATCTGTAATGTGTGGGCTGTGCTTTTCTTTAATCCGTGGGCAGGACGTTAGAATGATGTCAAACTTAATAGGTCAGGGGTTGGATGCAAGATCGCTCACATGCACCAAGCTGAATGTTAATGAAAATAAGGGAAATCTGTGTTAACGTTAAAAGGTGAATATTGCCCTTTTAGAACTGAAGCTGCGGCTATGTTTCGTCGATGATGCAGATGCGCTTCTCCTTTCAAATCCAAAATAAAATATTACCTCGTTCAAGGTTACCGCAACTAAGGTACACCCGGTGGCGGAGATGTACTTTCTTCATAGCATGCTCAGACACTAGTATGACGTTAAGGCGATTCGATCAGAACCCCCACAATCTTTAATTTCTGTTGAAAATTAGTCATGGTAGTTCTCCAGTGGGGATTTCCAACAACTGCCAGAACAGAGCCACCTGTCCACCGTAAGCAGTATGAGATAGGATACACGATTTACATGGTCACACTAATAATCCCTGGTACAATCATGTCCTTACAAATAACTTCATGTTCCTTGCTGTAACACTTTGGGGGTGAATATGAATCAGAGTTACTGTAGTTTCCGACATCAGTACATCCCGAAGCATTTTATTTCTCTTAAACGAAAGCAATATAAGCTTGAAAAAAAAAAGTTTTAAAAAAACAAGATGTAACACTTTTCTTAATCTTCAGAGTGTTATTCCCACCATATGCTAAAGGTTCTGGGGATCCACAGTCACCTTGAGCATAAAGAGGATAAAGCAGTTACTTGAAGACGAATGAATAACCTTAATAACTTGAAATGATACTCTGTAAAAACATGCTCTGTACAAACAGAACAATTTCATCCGATTCTGAGGATCTTTAATGACCCAAGATCAGGAACCAGGTTGAATCACAGACCGGCAGGGGATCACTGAGGATGGAGAACCGGCGATTTAACTCGCTTCCCTGTTGCTTACATAGCTCCTGAAGGACTTGTTAAGGAGCTGATGACCTGTTGCTGCTGTGGTACCATCTTCACTACCTTATAATTCGTGTTGTAAATGTTGCATCAGTGGTCCTTAAATTCACTCTGAATGGGCTTTAGAGCTTTGAATGGATGCTGAACTTGTTGTACTTTCTTTTAAAATGTCATCGAAAGCAATCCGACATCCTTGCCGTTTTGAAAATCTGTAAGCCTGTAACAACATACACCACACCTCCCACCAGATCGACGTTTGATTATAGTTTACTACATTAACTAAATACGGAGAAATTAACAAAAAAGATTTTTCTTCCGACTGCATCTGATTTCTCGCCACCACCTTCACAAAACCATGAGCCACGAACCGTCGTAACCTTTTCAAATTTAACCAGACGGTGACGGAGAATCGCAAGACCGTCACACAAAAAGTCGCGTAACCACAGATTTTTGCAAATGCGAAATTTAAACCTCTTCCGAACGAACACACGTTAAAAAAAAAAAAAAAAACGTTCCCGACCAAACGATGACTTGAAAAGTAAAGTGCTTATTCAGACATACAGCCAAAAGGTAAAAATGTTTACTGCTTACTGTGTAGCAAGTTCCGCCTCCAGGGGGGCGGAAATATCCTTATAGAACGCTTTTGATTGGATGAACAACAAACTAGTACGTGATGAGTAATGAAAAACGTTTTACATGTTCCCAAAAGTGATCGACTATGAAAAATAAAATGAGGATAACAATTCAAAACAAGTCTCTTTCTACATACACTATTGCATTGTTAATATTAATAATAATAATAATAATAATAAATATAAAAAGGTTAGGATTTTTTATAATTTTTTTATTACAGGTTGTTTTAAGGTCATTTTGCCACCATAAAGCGTTCAATTATTAAAAACATTATGTGATAAAGGTATAAGATGAACACTTATTATGGTAGCATGACTTCTAACAGTAAAATAGTTGAAGAAAGCGACGCTTTTAGACACTTGAGACTTTCTGACATTTGTATTTTACCTGAAGTTCCGATTTCCATTCATGAGGCTCTCTGTCCGGTTCCTTCCCCGGCTCACAGAAGAAGAAGAAAACTCCGGCTTTCCGTGAGAAAAAAAATCCAAGGAGAATCCCAGTTATACTCCAGATATTTTTTTTCCAGTATATATTCTCGTACGAAACGGCGGTTACTCCCCGGTGGGGCCGCCCCGGTCTTTAGGGGCTCAACCACGGACTCACTAGTCACTCTTCGCCGCCTGCCCTGACAGAACGACGGAGCTTAGCTAAACTCTACACGGTAGCTTGTTAGATTGCGGTCTTCAACATCCAGAAATTTTAAACCAAGTATCTAAAAGAACGAACACATCGAAACATCGTTATGTATTTCGGGTTTGTTTCGTTTGTCTGCGCTCGTGAAGTAGCTAAAAGTTTAGCTAGCTGGGTGCTATGCTAACTTAGCTAGCTAGCCAGCCAGCTTAGCTTAGCTTAGCTGAAATTCCCATTCAAAAAAAGCGATTCTTCTGAACAAATCAAAGCAGCTGATAAAAAAATCTCCTCAGGTTCGTATTTTTCCGATAGTTTATGCCGTCCTTAAGCGCTGTCAAATTGTCATATCCGGATGCCGTTTTTGTCGCTTTTTTTTCTTCTTCCAACCCGGCCGAGATCCACTCGCTCGCCGCGTCGGGGGCTCTGACTGGCTAAATATGGTGAGAGCGTTAATCTATGACGACCGACGCAGCAACGTTTGACAGCTGAGCTCTGATTGGTCGACGTCCTAACGTCCACGATCGAGAGATTCTAAAAACCGACTACTTATTGGTCGGTAATCGAGTGACGACATAGGAACCCCTGAGAGGAGGACGTTGATAGGTTGACATCAGATGCGAGGTTATAAGGAGGGGTTTAGTAGCAAAATGAAGAGAAACAGACGTCAGAGGAATTAAACTTCACCCACAATTGTTCTGGTTTTTTTCGTCCAACACGGTTATAATATAAAAATAAGAACATTTAATGGTTCTTAGTGCTTTAAGAAAAACCTGACCTGGAGGGTGAAGTAATATTCATCAGACTGTAAGTCATTCATGTGTTTTCCTGTCTGTTCTCCTGTGAGGATCATCATGGTGGCTGCAAGACTTCAGCATTTCCTGTGAGATCTCAAAGCCAATTGTGAGATTTAATCTCCCCCAACAGGTTGTGGTTCTTCCCTGGGGTCTCCACCCATTGGGACATGGCTGATACCTCCTCAACTGGCTCCTCTTTGTCTGGCAGATCTCTGAGGCTTTCCCAGACTGTTAAGCCGAGAAGGTCAGCCAAGTCTTCTACATCCCCTGCCGCAGATTTTAACTACTCCAGACATGGGATCCCCAGATATTCCCAAAAGGACTGTGAAATACACTTTATATGGCCAAAAGTAATGGGAAACCTGCCCAATCAAGCCCATACATTTTATTTTATTTTTTTTAACCTACTATTTTAACCTCCTATTCCAGGTTTAAGGTCTGCCCCAAGTTCTCCCATCCAGTGAGACAGCTTGTAGGCATCCAGTTCATACATCCAACTCATTCAGCTGACACTTTTATTCAAAGTGAATTACAATTGAGACGACACAATTCACAACCTTCTGACCAGTAGCCCTACGACCGAACCACGGCCCTGAACCAACTCACGTGGCTCCTTTCAATTTTGAAGAACAGCAGCTCTACTTCAAGGTTTTTCTAGATTGTTGGAAAAATCAGCCCAGAAAGAAATCTCAGTTCCTCCTGGAGAATCCCCAGATATCTCTAAGCCAATTGTTGAAATACAAGATCTCGAGCAAGGCTCGGGTCTGGCTGATAGTTATAATGGGAGTTGTAATAATACAGTGATAAAGTGGGTTGAATATAAGACAAAAAAACGTCTCTTATATTTCATGTAAATTACCAACAGAAGCTTGATGAGATCCTACTGACATCTGTCCTGAGGTCAGTGGGATTGGTGCACCGTATCTCAAATACAACTCCGGGGACACATCTTAATTCAGCTATTAGCTGATACTCATGACACAAGGTTATTTAATAAAAAACAACTTTTATTTCCTTTTAAAAAATAACCCTCCCCAACACTATTACATACAATGCCAAAATAACTTTGTTCACTTGTACTTCCAAATCAGCCTATCGGGAAGTGCTAAGACAAGGGCCGTTGTTTTGCAGTTGCTTTGTATTGCTATTATAGTGAGGCTGAGTCAAGTTAGATCTCCAGTTCCTTCTCTTTGGGTCTAAGGGGTATTTACCCCCAAATTGAGGCTCCTTTGATTTGTGACTTAAGTACTGCATCATGATATAAAACTGCTGGATCAGATCAGAGCTCTCACAATTCAATAGGCCCAACCATCAACGGCCATTTCAAGTTATAAATACATTTTGAGTTGATGTTGGCTGAAACGTAATAATACTCATTTCCAAAAAAGTAAACCCATTCAACTGTTATATACACCAAGATCCCTTTGGAATTTTGATGGACCCTATGTGTATGGCGTTCCATTTTGTTTTGAGGTGCTTTTGAGGCTAAAATAAGTGAAAGTGATAAGAGACCCCCTTACAGTAACCCCTTGGTAGGAACCAAGAGGCAACAAGTGCAGTTACAATTAATAAGAACAATTCACGGCATAGAAACTAAAAAGAAAATGTTTGCTGAGGATCCGGTAACAATTTAAACATGCAATACATAAAACCACAATGACATGGATGGGTTAAAAAAAAAAAAAAGAAACATGGAACTTCTGTTTTGACAATTCCTGTGTACATGGTACACATCTGGCAGAAATCCAGGCAGATATGTAGGTGTGTGTGTATGTACCATGGCTGCTACGTGGGAGTATGCGACTTGGGCTTTTTAATCATAAGGCTGTGGTGTGTGTGTGTGTGTGTGTGCGCACGCACGTGTGTGGGATGTCGGAGAAGACGGGTGGGTTGTGCATGATCTGACCCCAAGGCAGAGCTTTCATGTTTCTACGTAAGAGAAGGTGGTGGGTAGCTACATGGTGGGTGCTTACAACACCCAAAAAAAAAAACATGTTCCTGTGTCCTTTGAGTTAGAGTGAGAATGAGAGAAGGCGGAGGGGAAGTGTGTCACGTCCTTCTTGGTGTGTGGAATGTGCAGTGTGAGCAGAGAGCGCTCACGTAGACTGTGAAAAGACCTTGTATTGCTTTGTGTACAAACCAGTTTAGAGATGCTGGAAGGCTCTTGTGGAATAGGAAGGAAAGATTTGTGTGTGTGTGTGTGTGATCTTGCGCCTCTGTTATTTATCTACAGCGTGCCAGAATGCTGCACGGTCAGTTTCCTCACATACAGACAGTCTGTCTGAAACAGATGCACATTTCAAAAAGACAAGTGCCTCTTTGAATGGTTGGCATCACATTTGGCTGGTTCAGAATGCTGGTTTCTGTGTTGCACATGTAGAAGAAACTTATCTTAAATGAATGGAAGTCCATAGAGGCCATGTGAGGTCTTTTTCCTTACTTGGAATACTAAGATTTTCACTTTTTCTTATATAAAAAGCTCAAAATAAGGAACTAGCGAACACCCAGAAATAAAACAATCCAGATTTTTTTTTTTTTAAGGAAACATTCATCCATCATGAGTAACTGCTTTATCCCTGTGCGGTGGATCCAGAGTCTATCTTGAAAACACTGGGTGTGAGGCAGGAATACACCATGAATTTAAACACCAGTTCATCACTAGATGAAATTTTAGGAAACCCGGAGAACGAGAAGGAAATCCATAAGGACACAGGGAGAACATGTGAACATGTGACCGGCTTATCTAAAAATAAAATGTACCTGATTTCCCCTTTACCCCAAATATAACTCCACCTTTAAACTGTTAGCCATGTCTCCTCCAAAAGTCTGGCTCTAACACAGGCCGACACCAAATTGCATGCTGATCCTGTTTGGGTTTTTTTTTTTGTTTTGTTTTGCATGATGCTAAACTGGAGGCTATAAGCTTGCTTTATTTCTTTTAGCTACATTAGCCTCAGAGCATCAGTGCAAATCTAACGAGTCAAACTTCAGAAGTCGCATGTATTTTGGCTACAACTACATTTGGGCCCCGGGAGGAAATGGTCTACATTTGATTTAGGGTTGAACTACTCCTTGAAATCGATAGCTACCACTTTAGCCTTATACTTAACCTTGTTCATGAGGTGTGCAGTGGAGCTAAAGCTGCCTGTGTGATCAAGAAAAAGCAAGGAACAAAATAATAATAATAATAATAATAAAAAAGTATGACCCCTTTGGACTTCCATAAAAAAACACTCTATCTATCGTTATGCTAGGGCTGCCCCTGACTACGGCGGCATGTCTAAATAAGATCAGCTACACTCAGGAGCACTGAGCACAACTTTGCGTCTCCAGCATCCACAGGCGAGCTACGGTCCGGAAGTACAGAGACAAAGACGTACCCGCCTAGCCCACGCTGTCTAAAAGCTAATTCTAAGTGCTAAAATCTTTCATTCAAGGCTGTTCAAAAATAAAAACACGATTAAAAAAAAAAGTGTCCGTAGAGCAAGAATTAAAACAACACAAAGGTGTTGACAATGTTTTTCCTCCGTTGAACACTGATGCGAGATGAGGCGCCGTATTGGCAGTCAGATCTTCGGGTGCGTTGTGCCATTGCTTCTCCTCCGTATTGCATACGAACATACATACACGGTGTGAAGGTAGTAAACAACAATACACTTTAAAAAAAAAATGTAAAAAAAAAGGAAAAAGAAAGAAAACAAACAACAACAAAGTAAACGAGGCTCAGGCCTGCCAGATTAGGGCACGACGCTGTGTTAGTGTTGTTGAGGTGTGCGGGATTTGTAGTGTGACGAGGCTCTGAAGACCCCCTCAAGGTCAGCACAAGGGGAGGCTCTCAGGCAAAGTACATGGTCCTCAGGGTGTCGTGGTGAATCTGCACTGCTTTGGCCAGAGCCTGGGGGTCCCGGCCGTTACTCTGACCGGAGACGTGGCTTCCCTCGCCACTACAGAGAAAGGGAAGAAACACGATTGTGAGTGTGTGCGTTAGTGTTACTGTACAAATGTCATGTTTGGTGAAGCAGGAGCTGAGGAGTTCATGACTGAAGGCGTTTTAAAAATGAAACTGATCATTTTACAACCACTTTTTACAACCACGGTGAGCAGAAAAGCATCTCAAACTGTTCAACATGCCTAACTCTGAGGTGGATAGACTACAATTTCAGAGGACCACATCCTGCTCACTAAAACTAGACAAACCCGTCTACGGTCTTGTTTTGGTGACCCTGTGACTAGCAGTACTAAATGTATTTCAATCACTGAATAGCAAAAAAAGTATCGCTGGAAATTGAAGTCAAGGCTCGAGGACTCACCTGTCGTGCTCTTTGTCTACCAGGTGATAACGGGCACGGAAGGCAACGAGCCGAGCGTAGTAGGCAGGTGCGGGGATGGAGACGGAGCGTGTGCAGCGCACGTACGTATGGCACAACTGGTAGGTAAGAATCTGGAGCTCATCGGCGGTGAACCGATTGTCGTCCCACAGCACGTAGTAATGTGACGGGCGGCTGGTGCCCTGAAGCACAAACAACTAATTCTTTAGTAAACTTATAAGTATACATTTTTGGGGGTTTTTTTCCGTTTCAGTGCCATTATTTAATTCACCTGAATTCCTGCATGACTGCACAGGTAGAAATCAAACTCGAAGGGATGTGTGATGCTGGTGTCGACTGTGGTTCCTGCTGGAATGTTGCCGCTTTTCCCGATCTGGGGGGGGACCAAATTTTTTAGTTTATTTTCAGATTTAACCTGAAACCTGTCGTAGACTCGGCTGAAACCAAACGGCGCATGCACATTTTTTTTTCCTTCTCCCCATTCTAAGTCATTGAGCGTGACCGTGTTTTTGTGCGAGTTCTCAGCCCGTAGCTTTCACTTGCTGACTCATTTCGGAAACTCACCCTCTCTGACTTGTCGGCGCAGAACAGCCGGGTGTGGTGCCGCTTCTGCACCACGATGTAAGTGATGCCGGGCTGGTAATCCTTCTCCAGCTTGATGCATGCATCCCGGATTGCCAGCAGCTCATAGTGCAGGATCTGCAGGACCATAGAAGAGGCATGAGTCACGCTGCCTCATCATCTCCATGATCTCATTCGCTAATCGTTCCCGAACACTGTTCCCGAAAACGAGTGTCTCTGTTCATCTCACGCCTCATTAAAGCAGAAATACTTTACTGTGATGTTTCTAATAACTAACAAGTCCCTTGTCCATTTTTTTTCTTCTCACCTAAAGAAAAGGGACTAATTGTAATACGTCAATTTCTTACCGTGGGTACGTGTTATTCCACAGTTTACAGGAAGCTTATGTTTTTTATTTATTAATGATGATAAAGATGTGATTCTTTTTGTGTCGTAGAACATCTACAAATTAAGCTGTTTCCGTTACCACATACATTTCATTCTCTCTCTCTCTCTCTCTCTCTCTCATAGCATGTTGTGTTATCAAGAAAATACACTCTCTCACTCTCTCACTCATTTTCTACCGCTTTATCCGAACTACCTCGGGTCACAGGGAGCCTGTGTCTATCTCTGTCTATCCTTCGATTTTAACATAAACCACATTTATCATTTATTATAAGGCTTTGAAATACGTGGCTCATCCTCAACAAGAGTCTCTGCGAACAGGCTTCTACCATAGAAACGATAAAACTACCATCGGAACCACTTTACCAAAAGTTTTCGACTTAAATGTTAGAGGGAATAAAACGAGTATTTCAAACAACAAAGCAGAGAGAATCTGCTGTAATTGTAGTTATGTTTTGTTACTACTGTAATTGCACTGAACTCCAACAAGAAGCCATTAACACACACGTGAACGCCGGTAAACGTCCGTGTTCATTCAGACCAGGCGGTGAATGACGTACACATCTGATGGACGTGCATAAGTCAGAACTGAGAGGTTTTTATACAGAAGAGTAGCATTACGTCAGATACGGGAGGCGACTGTACTGTACACATATTCGATCCTTTATCAAAACAGGAATTTGTTAGTACCGGTACTGAGAATTTGGTGTTTAATACAGATATATGAGATCTATGCAATATAAGAGCTGTCATACTGTCAAACAAGCGGTTTGAGGGAATAGAGGTTTCTGCATAGTCATGAGAAGAGATATATATATGAGCCAGAAAAACAGCTGGGTGCTGCTGGAACTATTTTTAGCAAGAGTCTTGCTGTAATAATGGACAATCCTCAAGTATGTTGTCATTGTTGTTGTTCTTTCAGCTGCTCCCTGTTCAGGGTCACAACAGTGGATCATCTGGTCCACATATTTGATTTGGCACAAGTTTTTACTCCGGATGACCTGACGCAACCCTCTCATTTTAAATGGCACCGAGAATAAGCTAGGAATCGAACCCGGGTCGCTGCAAACGAGAGCAAAGGATCTTGCCGCCGGACCAGCGGGAGGCTTAGACAATAAATAAATGTATAGAGACAATAAAATGCAATATTTATTTGTGCAAAAATCATAGCTTTGACCTTTACCGTTGTTTAACATTAACGAATTAACTCGTGTTAATCGATACAGATTAAAGCTCGAGCTAATGAATATTTAACAGAGGGAATATTGGGCATGAATAATTATTAACAACCTTTTTTTAAGTCGCAATAAATATTCATAAACATCATTTATTTATTGAAAAATAATAATAATAATTTATGATACATATTAACTCGGTGTGTTATCTTAATGCCAACTAGCACAAAGCTCATAATATTAGAATACCTCATGTGGTAAATAATGAAGTGAATGAATAGTGAAGGATAAAAGTTTGGCTTCTTGTATAGACAGACGAAAGAAACCCTAAGAACTCTGAAGGAAGTAAACAGTGTGTGACGATGATGTCAGAGCTGACCTGAGGTAGCTGCCCTTCTGGAACGCCGTCCCTGTAGAAGATGATGCGGGTGGGTTTGAAGCGGGTGGATTTGTAGAACTGGATGAGGAGCTCGCGCACCATGTAGGAGAGATCTTCGATGATCTCCTGACGCGGCCTCTGCACCCGCACCGTGGCACAGTACCGACTGGGGTGGGCGTCCATACTGCCCACTACCTGGAAAGAAAGATGACAGAGGAAGATGAGAAGAACCAAAGTAAAAAATACAGAGTCTGAAGTAAAAATCATAGAAACTTCTGGAATCTGTATTACTGTCAAGTTTGAGGATCTTTTCTTGTGCTTAATGTAAACATCATTATCGCCTTAAACGTTTCCCTTCTGAGCCTCGTTCCTCTCAGAGTTCCTTCCTCTTGTCATCCTACCTCTAGGCTGCTCGTTAAAAATGTAACAAAAACAGAAACAAATTACTTGTACAGAATTAGCAGCAAACGAAGGACCAAAATAGCATCTTCTCCCGGCGAGTATGAGGCGTAAAACCTGTCTGTCTGTCGTCCTGTAGTTATCGTGGATTACATCCGAGATGGAAGATGTCGGAGATGCTGACCGCTTCAGTAACGTAGCCATAAAGATGTAGATCCTTTCAGTGTGTAATGTTATGTAATAGATGGCTGGAAAGGTTTTGCTCTCTATACATTGCTGTAAAAATGCTGCCATCTAGTGTTTAAAGGGAAAACATCGAGCCCTTATTTCACCTCCCTGGTTGAGGACGTGTGGTCAATGGTGCTTACTACCACACCCTACACACGCACACGCTCGCACACTTACTCGCACTCCTACTCCACCCACACACACGTTTCTCTTGTTCGTGTTTCTCTCTGGTGACTCAGACATTTGTCATCACCGTCCGCCGACTGAAAGCGCTCCAGAGCTGACAGGGTGTGAGGTGACGTAGCTGCCGGATACTGTGTGATTCATCCACCAGCCACATCCTCCCTCTCTCTCTGCTAACCACTCCTAATTCCTTCCTCCTCCACCTCTGTTCTGTCCCTCACCCACAGGCAGTACTCTTTAAACGTCACGACGGCTGAACCGAGGGGCAAAGCGGTAATGCCCGTTTATTATACAATATATAAAAAAGAAACAATGAAAATGGAACGATTAAAAACTTTTTTAATAGAAAAATAGATGGAGTTATATAAATATAATGGGGGAAAAAACTAGATGAAAACGAAATAAAGCAAAGGAAAGGGCAAAAAAAAAATCAATAAAAAAAAGAAAAGAAAAAGGAAAGCAAACAGAAAACTGAAAAAATAAAGACAGAAAATGAGCAAGAGAGACTTCGCTAAATTCTCGTTCGCCTTCAGACTGGAATTGGAGTCTGCGTAATCTCTGCAGTCTGAGCTGAAAGTGTCCTTAAAAGTGGCGTTCGCAAGAAATGGCAGTTGGGAACGGAGAGAAACAGGGACAGTCTTCTGTAAAATCTGCAAATCAATCACTGGGGTTTACACATCTACAGCCTTGTTTACACATCTACAGTGTGTTTACACATCTACAGCCTTGTTTACACATCTACAGCCTTGTTTACACATCTACAGCCTTGTTTACACATCTACAGTGTGTTTACACATCTACAGCCTTGTTTACACATCTACAGTGCGTTTACACATCTACAGCGCGTTTACACATCTACAGCGCGTTTACACATCTACAGTGCGTTTACACATCTACAGTGCGTTTACACATCTACAGCCTTGTTTACACATCTACAGCCTTGTTTACACATCTACAGTGCGTTTACACATCTACAGCGCGTTTACACATCTAGTGTGTTTACACATCTACAGCCTTGTTTACACATCTACAGTGTGTTTACACATCTACAGTGCGTTTACACATCTACAGCCTTGTTTACACATCTACAGCCTTGTTTACACATCTACAGCCTTGTTTACACATCTACAGCGCGTTTACACATCTACAGCGCGTTTACACATCTAGTGTGTTTACACATATACAGCCTCGTTTACACATCTACAGCCGCGTTTACACATCTACAGCGCGTTTACACATCTACAGTGCGTTTACACATCTACAGTGCGTTTACACATCTACAGTGTGTTTACACATCTACAGTGCGTTTACACATCTACAGTGTGTTTACACATCTACAGTGTGTTTACACATCTACAGTGTGTTTACACATCTACAGCCTTGTTTACACATCTACAGCCTTGTTTACACATCTACAGTGCGTTTACACATCTACAGTGTGTTTACACATCTACAGCCTTGTTTACACATCTACAGTGCGTTTACACATCTACAGCGCGTTTACACATCTACAGCGCGTTTACACATCTACAGTGCGTTTACACATCTACAGTGCGTTTACACATCTACAGCCTTGTTTACACATCTACAGCCTTGTTTACACATCTACAGCGCGTTTACACATCTACAGTGCGTTTACACATCTACAGTGCGTTTACACATCTACAGTGTGTTTACACATCTACAGTGCGTTTACACATCTACAGTGTGTTTACACATCTACAGTGCATTTACACATCTACAGTGTGTTTACACATCTACAGCGCGTTTACACATCTACAGTGTGTTTACACATCTACAGCCTTGTTTACACATCTACAGCCTCGTTTACACATCTACAGCCGTGTTTACACATCTACAGCCTCGTTTACACATCTACAGCCTCGTTTACACATCTACAGTGCGTTTACACATCTACAGTGCGTTTACACATCTACAGTGTGTTTACACATCTACAGCCTCGTTTACACATCTACAGCCTTGTTTACACATCTACAGTGCGTTTACACATCTACAGCCTCGTTTACACATCTACAGCCTTGTTTACACATCTACAGTGCGTTTACACATCTACAGTGCGTTTACACATCTACAGTGCGTTTACACATCTACAGTGTGTTTACACATCTACAGCCTTGTTTACACATCTACAGTGCGTTTACACATCTACAGCGCATTTACACATCTACAGCGTGTTTACACATCTACAGCGCGTTTACACATCTACAGTGCGTTTACACATCTACAGTGCGTTTACACATCTACAGTGCGTTTACACATCTACAGTGCGTTTACACATCTACAGTGTGTTTACACATCTACAGCCTTGTTTACACATCTACAGCGCGTTTACACATCTAGTGTGTTTACACATCTACAGCCTTGTTTACACATCTACAGCGCGTTTACACATATACAGCCTCGTTTACACATCTACAGTGCGTTTACACATCTACAGTGCGTTTACACATCTACAGCGCGTTTACACATCTAGTGTGTTTACACATCTACAGCCTTGTTTACACATCTACAGCGCGTTTACACATATACAGTGCGTTTACACATCTACAGTGCGTTTACACATCTACAGTGTGTTTACACATCTACAGCCTTGTTTACACATCTACAGTGCGTTTACACATCTACAGCGTGTTTACACATCTACAGCGCGTTTACACATCTACAGTGCGTTTACACATCTACAGTGCGTTTACACATCTACAGTGCGTTTACACATCTACAGTGCGTTTACACATCTACAGTGTGTTTACACATCTACAGCCTTGTTTACACATCTACAGCGCGTTTACACATCTAGTGTGTTTACACATCTACAGCCTTGTTTACACATCTACAGCGCGTTTACACATATACAGCCTCGTTTACACATCTACAGTGCGTTTACACATCTACAGTGCGTTTACACATCTACAGTGCGTTTACACATCTAGTGTGTTTACACATCTACAGTGTGTTTACACATCTACAGTGCGTTTACACATCTACAGTGTGTTTACACATCTACAGCCTTGTTTACACATCTACAGTGCGTTTACACATCTACAGCGCGTTTACACATCTACAGCGTGTTTACACATCTACAGTGCGTTTACACATCTACAGTGTGTTTACACATCTACAGCCTTGTTTACACATCTACAGTGCGTTTACACATCTACAGTGCGTTTACACATCTACAGCCTTGTTTACACATCTACAGTGCGTTTACACATCTACAGTGCGTTTACACATCTACAGTGTGTTTACACATCTACAGCCTTGTTTACACATCTACAGCGCGTTTACACATCTACAGTGTGTTTACACATCTACAGTGCGTTTACACATCTACAGTGTGTTTACACATCTACAGCCTTGTTTACACATCTACAGCCGTGTTTACACATCTACAGCCGTGTTTACACATCTACAGCCGTGTTTACACATCTACAGCCTCGTTTACACATCTACAGCGTGTTTACACATCTACAGCGCGTTTACACATCTACAGTGTGTTTACACATCTACAGCCTCGTTTACACATCTACAGCCTCGTTTACACATCTACAGCGTGTTTACACATCTACAGTGTGTTTACACATCTACAGCGCGTTTACACATCTAGTGTGTTTACACATCTACAGCCTTGTTTACACATCTACAGCGCGTTTACACATATACAGCCTCGTTTACACATCTACAGCCGCGTTTACACATCTACAGCCTCGTTTACACATCTACAGCCTCGTTTACACATATACAGTGTGTTTACACATCTACAGCCTTGTTTACACATCTACAGCGTGTTTACACATCTACAGTGTGTTTACACATCTACAGTGCGTTTACACATCTACAGCCTCGTTTACACATATACAGTGTGTTTACACATCTACAGCCTCGTTTACACATCTACAGCCGCGTTTACACATCTACAGCGCGTTTACACATCTACAGTGCGTTTACACATCTACAGTGCGTTTACACATCTACAGTGTGTTTACACATCTACAGTGCGTTTACACATCTACAGCGCGTTTACACATCTACAGCCTTGTTTACACATCTACAGCGCGTTTACACATCTACAGCCTCGTTTACACATCTACAGTGTGTTTACACATCTACAGCCTTGTTTACACATCTACAGCCTTGTTTACACATCTACAGCGTGTTTACACATCTACAGCGTGTTTACACATCTACAGCGTGTTTACACATCTACAGTGCGTTTACACATCTACAGCCTTGTTTACACATCTACAGCGCGTTTACACATATACAGCCTCGTTTACACATCTACAGTGTGTTTACACATCTACAGTGTGTTTACACATCTACAGCCTTGTTTACACATCTACAGCCTTGTTTACACATCTACAGCGTGTTTACACATCTACAGCCTTGTTTACACATCTACAGCGCGTTTACACATCTACAGCCTTGTTTACACATCTACAGCGCGTTTACACATATACAGCCTCGTTTACACATCTACAGTGTGTTTACACATCTACAGCCTTGTTTACACATCTACAGCCTTGTTTACACATCTACAGTGTGTTTACACATCTACAGCCTTGTTTACACATCTACAGCGCGTTTACACATCTACAGTGTGTTTACACATCTACAGTGTGTTTACACATCTACAGCCTTGTTTACACATCTACAGCCTTGTTTACACATCTACAGCGTGTTTACACATCTACAGTGTGTTTACACATCTACAGCCTCGTTTACACATCTACAGCCTCGTTTGCACATCTTCAGCCTCGTTTGCACATCTTCAGCCTCGTTTGCACATCTACAGCCTCGTTTGCACATCTACAGTGTGTTTACACATCTACAGCCTTGTTTACACATCTACAGCGCGTTTACACATATACAGCCTCGTTTACACATCTACAGTGTGTTTACACATCTACAGCCTTGTTTACACATCTACAGCCTTGTTTACACATCTACAGCGTGTTTACACATCTACAGCCTCGTTTACACATCTACAGCCTCGTTTACACATCTACAGCCTCGTTTACACATCTACAGTGCGTTTACACATCTACAGCGTGTTTACACATATACAGCCTCGTTTACACATCTACAGCCTTGTTTACACATCTACAGTGTGTTTACACATCTACAGTGTGTTTACACATCTACAGCCTCGTTTACACATCTACAGCCTCGTTTACACATCTACAGCCTCGTTTACACATCTACAGCCTTGTTTACACATCTACAGCGCGTTTACACATCTACAGCGCGTTTACACATCTACAGTGCGTTTACACATCTACAGTGCGTTTACACATCTACAGCCTTGTTTACACATCTACAGTGCGTTTACACATCTACAGTGTGTTTACACATCTACAGTGTGTTTACACATCTACAGCCTTGTTTACACATCTACAGCCTTGTTTACACATCTACAGTGCGTTTACACATCTACAGCGCGTTTACACATCTACAGCGCGTTTACACATCTAGTGTGTTTACACATCTACAGCCTTGTTTACACATCTACAGCGCGTTTACACATATACAGCCTCGTTTACACATCTACAGCCGCGTTTACACATCTACAGCGCGTTTACACATCTACAGTGTGTTTACACATCTACAGTGCGTTTACACATCTACAGTGTGTTTACACATATACAGCGCGTTTACACATCTACAGTGTGTTTACACATCTACAGTGCGTTTACACATCTACAGCCTTGTTTACACATCTACAGCCGTGTTTACACATCTACAGCCTCGTTTACACATCTACAGCCGTGTTTACACATCTACAGCGTGTTTACACATCTACAGCGTGTTTACACATCTACAGCGTGTTTACACATCTACAGCGTGTTTACACATCTACAGTGCGTTTACACATCTACAGCCTTGTTTACACATCTACAGCGCGTTTACACATATACAGCCTCGTTTACACATCTACAGTGTGTTTACACATCTACAGCCTCGTTTACACATCTACAGCCTTGTTTACACATCTACAGCGCGTTTACACATATACAGCCTCGTTTACACATCTACAGTGTGTTTACACATCTACAGCCTTGTTTACACATCTACAGCCTTGTTTACACATCTACAGCGTGTTTACACATCTACAGTGTGTTTACACATCTACAGCGCGTTTACACATCTACAGCCTCGTTTACACATCTACAGTGTGTTTACACATCTACAGCCTTGTTTACACATCTACAGCCTTGTTTACACATCTACAGTGCGTTTACACATCTACAGCGCGTTTACACATCTACAGCGCGTTTACACATCTACAGTGTGTTTACACATCTACAGCGCGTTTACACATCTACAGTGTGTTTACACATCTACAGCGTGTTTACACATCTACAGTGCGTTTACACATCTACAGCCTTGTTTACACATCTACAGCGCGTTTACACATATACAGCCTCGTTTACACATCTACAGTGTGTTTACACATCTACAGTGCGTTTACACATCTACAGTGCGTTTACACATCTACAGTGCGTTTACACATCTACAGTGCGTTTACACATCTACAGTGTGTTTACACATCTACAGCGCGTTTACACATCTACAGCGTGTTTACACATCTACAGTGCGTTTACACATCTACAGCGTTTTTACACATCTACAGCGTTTTTACACATCGGTGTCTGATTTTCACTGTTGCAGTGTCACACTTCTAATACTAATGGGGACATTCCTTAAAATGTTTCCACAGTGTGTTCGAGCCAACTAATCAATGTCATCACCATCACATCACCATCACATACTATCATCATCACCATCGGCACTGTCATCATCTCCACCATCAGGGTCATCATTATCTTCAGCACCATCATCAAGATCACTCTCATCACCATCGTCAAGACCGTCATCACCCTCACGGTCACTATCATCACCATCACTGTCATCGCCATCATCAACATCGTCAGCATCACCACCATCACTGTCACTATCATCACCATCAATGTCATCATTATCAACATAACCATCATCACGGTCACTGTTATCACCATCGTCATCACCATCACAGTCATCATTATAAAAGTCATAATCATCATCACTGTCATCACCATTGTCATCACCGTCACAATCATCACCATCATAATCCTCACTGTCATAATCATCGTCATCACCATCAACATTTATCAGTGTAATCATAATCATCGTTCAATCCTTTTTAATTATGTGTGTGTGTGTGTGTGTGTGTGTGTGTGTGTGTGTGTGTGTGTGTGTTGCACATCTAAGAGGTACGGTGTACAGAGATGTGCTTACTGCAGTGATAGAGGGCTTTTTCCCGTCTCCAGCTGGTGGGTGTGTGACATCTGCACCCAGGAAGATGACAGGCTGCTGGAACACTGCGGACCTGCCAACGTATCACACACACAACCTGCTTATGCCTGATAACATGTCAACACACACACACACACAGCCTCTCTTTCAACAGCTCATTTCTATCTGTTTCCTTTCAGATAAAATTCTCATGGCGGATCATGTAGCTCTCACTCCTTCCTTCTTACTCTCTTTCTTCCTTCTCTGTGTCTCTCCCTACCTGTTTCTTCCCCTCTCTCTGTACATATCTCTTCCCTTTTCTCTTACTCTCTCTCTGTACATGTCTCTTGGCTTCAAGCTCTCAATGTATCTCTCTCACCTTTGATGTGGTACCAGGATGTTGTTTATGCCACCGAGTTTGACGTTGATCTTCAGGCAGAGGTTAGAGAGCGTCTGCGGTGACGTCTTCACTACGTTCTTCACCTGTACGCACTGAGTGGCCATTCCTAGGAGAGTGTCTCCTACACGCTTCACCTCCGCTACACACACACACACACACACACTTAATAAAAATAAATACCTTCCTATTTAAAGTACTAATGACAAAAGAACGGCTAGAGCTGGCAGTAATGATCACTGCTGACTGTCAGACAAAAGCTTCAGAGAACAACCAACATGATCACCTTCACTTTTTCACTAGGAAAAAAATCCTAAAGCTGTTTTTATACAATCACGTGTTCATCCCAGGAAGCTTTAAACTAATCTAAAAACTTCCTCAGATGTTACCAGGGATGATTTGAGTGCCTGAGTACACAAACTTTTTTATGTTGTTCTACTGGGGCAAAGTGTGTTGTTCTGAACTGAACAGTCAGTTATCAGAGGATTGAGTTGTGTTGTTGTGTACCATAGACAGGCGTCTTCCCGGGCAGGATGACGATGATGAGCTGCAAGCCGGAGTAGGTGTTTTTAAGGTGCCTGAACATGGGCTCCACGCTGTCGGCTCCCTGGGCGTATTTACAGAAACACGGCTGGCCCTGGATGGGCATCCCGGCATCCTTCGAGATTTTACGCAGCTGATCTGTGAAGTTCCTGCAGTAAAGAGAGAGTGAAAGAGTTTCAGAGTTTCCACTACACTTTCACAAGCAGCACAATGAGAGGAGATGAGATCGGACCGCACTCACTTGAGCACCTCTTCACGACACTGTTTCTGCGGGGCGAAGCAGGCGATGGCCCACACTTTGATCTCGATGCCGTTGTAGAACTGTTTCCCCCTCATGTCCCACACTCCCTGGTTGGGTGTCGCGATAGCTCGGTTCTGCAGAGAGAACACTGAAGTGAGAAAATTTTACATTACACCTTAAATTACACACTGATTAACACTACAAACTGGATCCTGGCTCTGGCAGGAGGTTTTTTTTTTTTTAACAAACAAAGAAGCAAAGAGAGGGAGGGAGGGAGGGAGGGAGGAAAAAAAGGAAGAAATAAAAAAGCATAAGAAATAGAAGAGTATATAGAAACTAAACCAAGAAATATAATTTGAAATAAAAGGAGAAAAGATATGTAATACATGCATAGAAAAAAAAATTTAAAAAATGAAAACAATTAACAAAAAAAAGGCAACGACGAAACAGACAACAGTTAAAAATAAGACAAGAAAAAAAATGCAAAATAAAAATTACAATTAAATAAAAAAATAAAGATTTAAAAACATTATTAACTTTTTTTTATTTTCTTGACAAACCCGTATAACGTCTGAATCCTTTTAAACTAAATTATTGAAAAAAAAGAATCGATAAGGTAGAATCTTTTCACATATTAGTAGCTCCTGGGTGAGAAAACGGCGGCTGTGCGTCTTACCCTGCCTCCGTACTGCAGGATGGGAGCTGGGAGGACTCGACCCGTCACCTCCGCCATGTCGTCCCGCACCTTGATCCCGAACTCTTGAATGTAGGGATCCAGATTAAAATTAGCGTTCTTCATCTGCACAGAGACGCACGGAGGACGAGGGATTACGAGTGGGGAAAATGTCTGAGGTTCACGTAGCATGGTTACTATTACCACCTTAAAGATTTTACATTTCACTAATTAAAGAACTTTTTGTCCGTATACGATTACACGGGATGTAGTGAGATATCGTGGATTATCAGAAGACGTTAACGCCCTAGTGTTAAGAGTCTTATGCGATGTGTACGAGTGTCACTTTGCATAAAAACGTCTGCCCTACTGTATGTATAGAAAAAATGTTGTATTTCTATCCGTGAACACTAGAGGGCGGTGCTCACCAGTCTGCTGATCTCTTCCTGCCGGTCTGGTGCTGAGCGCGCTGTAGCCTTGATCATAGTGGACGTCTGATTATCGGTCAGTTTCTTGATGCATCTCTGCCCCGCTACGATGTTGCACACCTGACGAGAAAAGAGGGAAGAAAAGAAATAACTTATTTTAGTTTAGTTTTTATCGATCGAACCCTTCGTCCGAGAAGTATTTCTTCAACGAGGTGGACTCACCTCCAGGGGCAGGTATGTGTGTTTCTGCTCCTGGCCGACCTGCAGACAGGGCAGGTGAGGGTACTTTAGCTGCAGGTTGTACTTCTGCTTAAAATACTGCGCGACCGTGCACTCCACCGTCTGCCCGCTCTCCAGCTGCAGAGGGAACCTGCGAAAACATGCACAAAGTCACAGCCGTTATTTCTCAGTAATTAACATCTCTGACGTTTTCAGAGTAACCGAGTTCCATCAGTGTCAATGCTAAAAAACTAGAATTCCCGTTCCTTATTGACTGAGAAAATAAAAAAATAAAATAAAATAAAAATAGTATTTTAGAGGTTCGGTTAATTTCCTTTAATGTTTGTTTGTATAGTTATTTAAATTATTATGGCTCATTTTTGTGCCGTGAGTCGGGGGCACACACTCACGTCTGGTGACTGGCGGGACGGCGAGTGACGTTACACACTCGATACTTCCTTTTCATCTGGCCGCAGTGCGTCACCTCCACCTTCAGGCCTGAAACACACACACACATATACATAGACACAGATACACAAACACACACAGATACACAGACACACACACAGATACACAGACAAACACACACAGATACACAGACAAACACACACAGATACACAGACAAACACACACAGATACACAAACGCACACAGATACACAGACAAACGCACACAGATACACAGACAAACACACACAGATACACAGACAAACACACACAGATACACAGACAAACACACACACACACACAGAGATACGCATACATAGACACACACACAGATACACACATACAGAGACACACACACACACATATACACACACACACACATACATAGACACACACACATACATAGACACACACACATACATAGACACACACACATACATAGACACACACACACACACATAGACACACACACACACACAGACACACACACACACACACACACATAGACACACACACACACACATAGACACACACACATACATAGACACACACACATAGACACACACACATAGACACACACACATAGACACACACACATAGACACACACACAGACACACACACGCATACATAGACACACACACGCATACATAGACACACACACGCATACATAGACACACACACGCATACATAGACACACACACGCATACATAGACACACACACGCATACATAGACACACACACGCATACATAGACACACACACGCATACATAGACACACACACGCATACATAGACACACACACACACACACACACACACATACATAGACACACACACACACACACACACATACATAGACACACACACACACACACACACACATACATAGACACACACACACACACACACACACACACACAGACACACACACACACAGACACACACACAGACACACAGACACACAGACACACACACACATACAGACACATACATAGACACACACACATACATAGACACACACACACACATAGACACACACACACACAGACACACACACATACATAGACACACACACATACATAGACACACACACATACATAGACACACACACATACATAGACACACACACATACATAGACACACACACACACATACATAGACACACACACATACATCGACACACACACATACATAGACACACAAAAACACACAAACACATACATACACACACAATAGAGCAATGAGCATTTTAGATCAATGAGCATTGTTTTATTCCACAGGAGTGAGATATCATGTGGTTAAACACTACATGTCTGTGATTTATTTTAAAACAGTTCTCTAATTTAAATATTATTTCTATTCAATTTCGATTTTATGTTCAGAAATCTGAACATAAACATGTATTAAAAGAACTGACTGCCCTGTGGAGTAAATCTATTTAACCACGTCCATAATGAATCCACAAAACGTAAAGAAAAGTGCGAGAATGTTGCTTAAGGGTAATAAGATGCGAGGGGGAGGGGGTGGGGGGTATATATTTGTGTGAAACAGTTCGATTTGATTTTGTTTATACCGACTCGCCTTAGGGCGTTAAATTTAATTTACCGCTTTATTGAATTTAGACGCTTGCGATTCAATTGGCTCAGAACGATTCGGAATCAAATCAAATCGGTTCACAAACACACACCACAGAGATGAAAGGGTCAGAGTGACGGAAGCGGCAGCAATTCTAACGTCCGCCTGGTGAAGGTGAAGCGAGTCGAAGTGAGAATCATTACTCTGCGTGTGGGCCGTAACTCACCCTTGATTTCCTTGGTGAATCGAACCCTTTGGGAATCGGTTAAGGTCTTGGGTTGCTCGTCGATGTTGCGGATGTCCAGAACCTCACACATGAACTCGATGACGGGTTGGGCTTTGTAGAAAGCCGTGGCTGACACTGGAAATGAAAAAAAGAGAAGAAATGATTTTTAAAAATCTGAAAATGCTAAACCACAGTTTATATCACGATTGAGGTACAGTAATCCCGCCATTCAAGTTTCGCGGTTCAAGTCTCACGGTTCAAGTCTCGCGGTTCAAGTCTCGCTGCCTCAGTTCATCGCTGATTTTTCATAAATATTCATCGAAAAACAAAAATAAAAACGTTTCCCAGGATGCCAGACAAAGAGAGAAACTCTCTCAGAGGCTTTGTACATACCCGCGGGCACTCAGACAAGGCACGTGATTGGTTCTCGGTGTGAGATCTGAGCTGATTGGCTGCGCATCATCGCATCCTCTCCCAGCTTCTTCCCTTGTTGTATCTCGCCACTCTCGTTCACGCTGTCAACTGTGTCTCGCGTATTGTGTTCGAAATTAACTTTTCGTTAAGCCCTTACAATGCCTCCTAAGGGCCGTGCCCCTGCGAAAGATTCCTCTAGTGAGCCCAAGAGGAAGAGGAAGATGATGACCATCAATGAAAAGGTCAAACTTAGAGCCAATCCTACTTCGCAAATTTCCACCTATCGCGAGGGGTTCCGGTCCCCATTAACCGCCATAAACTTGGGATCGCTGTATTTTATAAATTAGTATGTTTTTTTCTCTCACAGTTTCTCCTGAAGACTTTATCATAACGGAACACTTGCTAGGCTTTGTGTAATATTCTGTTCTGCAGATCGAAGAGTTACTTAGATACGTTTACGCAAGGCGACGATTTACTGCCCATAAAAACGTTTGAGAAACAACGTTAAAAGGACAGGAAATAGCAGCCGGAAACTTTACCGACGAATAGCCCCGCCCACTTTTATTGACGTTAGCCAGCCGTTAGAGTGAAAGTAACCGACTTACGCTTCAAACTCTATCTGCAAGACCAATAGAAACTTAATTACAGAGCAGAATTAGGTTCCTTGCGCTTTTAAAGAGTGTTAGCATGTCACATGATGCGTTCTAAGACCGTCGAACATCGACCGTCAAATCACGATCGCAGAATTTAATCACCGAAACAGAAAAAGCTTGGATTAATAAAGCACATGGCATAGTAAATGATCACAAAAGATGACAACTATGTTATCATACCGTCAATGTTAAGCATCATCTTCCACATGGCCGGTCGTACAGACTGATGGAAGCCGAACCAGACCTCACGTCCTCCTCCCAGGGGATGGTAGTACCCTTCAGGGGGGGAGAAGAAGGAGCGGCCCACCGGAGTGTACCTGAGGTGGGAGAAAAATGGAAGAAATGGTTTAACGGACTATTCTAAAGTTCGTTATACTTCCTTAAACCAATATTTTTTATCAATGCTAAATGTATCTCCATCTTTCTATACAGACAAAGTTTGAAGGCTTTGTTATTGAGACACGTTACAATACAGGGCAGAGAAATTCTCTCTCAGCATATCCCAGCTTTTGGACATTGGGGTCTGAGCACAGGGGCAACTATGATACAGCACTCTGGAGCAGAGAGAGTTAAGGGCCCTGCTGTAGGGCCCAACAGTGATGAGGCTTGAACTGTACACTGTTTAACCGTTCAGAGATGTCTGTGAAACTCAATCTGATCTCATGTACCTCATGGACGCCAGGTGTCTCATGGCCACATCCAGAGCCTGGACCGAATCCAGCGGGACCTGGAGCCGCCCGCTCACCAGCGTCTCCTGCAGCAGCCTCCATGACACCTTCGCCAGCCAGCGGATCGACACCTTAAAGATCCGGTCTTTCCCTTCACCCGGAATGGTCACCTCGAAGTCCACCTGGGATACGACGTATAACAGGGTCTGAACATTTCGTGGCGTGATTTGAGGCTGAAAGACCTTGCAGGCTGTGACTGACCTTCTCGCTCCCTATAGGAAGAGCCAGGACCGTGTAGATGTTCTTCTTGCCGTCGTATACCGGCTTGCGGTCGCCGAAGAGCTGTGGTTTGAAATGCTGTACCATGTACTCCACCACTTCCCTGTACAGGGTTGGGATTAAAACACAAAGGAATGAGATTGATAATAACAGCCATCCTTTTATGTAGATAAACAAGATATGAATTCACTCACTGATAGGATTATAACAAGAACGGTGCACTTATTTACAAACGAGCATGACACGGGCGTTCCTACCTGTTGACTCGGCGAGGACACTTGTCAGGTTTGATGTCCACCTCGTAGTGGTAGACGTCCATCTTGGGGATCTCCACCTCAAAGTAGTTGGCCAGCAGCTTGATGGGCTTCCCGACGGTGCCCATGCCTGGCCTCCGGGGAGCCTGGAAGACATTCTGCAGGGGCGGGGGGTACAGCCCCATGGGCACTAATCGATAAAGAGTGAAAAAAAACCAGAAAAACCAATCAATCACAATCAGGAACGAGACGGAATTCTCGAGCACCAGAAGTCCGGGCGTTGAAGCTCGCTTAATTAACAGACCAAATACTGAAGCAAATCAGTATTAAGCGTTAAGGAATACGTGTCAATCACAAGGAATTGACACCGTTTTTCTTCTTCTTTCATCCGTGCAATTAAATCAGCGAGTCTGATGCGCTTGTGCATGTTAATAAAGTTACCATGAAATAAATGAAGTAAACATTATATATGTTACTAAAAGGGGAAAGTTATACTTTCTCTCATAAATCCTGATTATCATTCATTCATTCATTCATTCATTTTCTACCGCTTATCCGAACTTCTCGGGTCACGGGGAGCCTGTGCCTATCTCAGGCGTCATCGGGCATCGAGGCAGGATACACCCTGGACGGAGTGCCAACCCATCACAGGGCACACACACACTCTCATTCACTCATTCACTCACACACTACGGACAATTTTCCAGAGATGCCAATCAACCTACCATGCATGTCTTTGGACCGGGGGAGGAAACCGGAGTACCCGGAGGAAACCCCCGAGGCACGGGGAGAACATGCAAACTCCACACACACAAGGTGGAGGCAGGAATCGAACCCCCAACCCTGGAGGTGTGAGGTGAACGTGCTAACCACTAAGCCACCATGCCCCCCCCATCCTGATTATCTTGCTATTCTAAAATCCTGATACACCGCAACGTGGTTAGATTTGTTTTCAATACAAAATAAACGTCTCGTGTCTCGTGTCTCGTATCCAGGCTTTGGTGTACCGTCTCATGCCGAAACACGACACGTCATGAGATGCCATCACCTCTGAGAGAGTGATGAGGAGCGAGAGAAGAGGGTATGAACAGGGATGAGATCACACACATTACTGAAAGAAAGGAAGAGAGGAAAAAAAAAGAGATGTAGAGATTATGTTAGCGTACCGGTAAAAGGATGAGATCATCGTTACAGCATTACGCTTCATTACAGATGAGAGTAACGAGAAAGAGCGTCAGATTAAGAGCAGGGAGAGAAAAGGGAGATGATGAGGAGAAGTGAGAAGGAATCAGGAGAGACGGGAATAAACGTGCGGCGTAAAACGAAGAGCGCGTGGACGTGGGGACAAAAGACAGACAGGGGAACAAAGACATGACGGACAGATGGGGAGAAGGAAGGGGTCAGAAAAGCAAGAGGAATAGCATTTAGAACGAGGAAGTGGTTTTTAAACAATGTTTTGATGTTTAAGCCAATCAGTTAAAGATAAACAAAGAACAACTGTCCAATCAGGATTCTGCACCATTTTCAGTGCCCCCCCCCATTACTATAGTCAGAAAGTTTTTGCATGCTAACAAATTAAGCCACAACATTGAGCTCACGTCTCTTGTTTTGCTCATAAAATGCTTTTCGTTTACAATTTTTTTCAACATGATTCCATTCTTTCGTTAGTGCAAAATTCTATTAGTGCAAAACTCTACAAAATATTGAGACTTTGGAATGGAATAAGGTTCAAGTTTAATGATCACAGGTCACAGCACATTTCCATACGTATATTTAAGATTTTTGTAAAACTTTCCTCAAAATTCATGTAAATAACAATCATGTAAATATTTAACACAATAATGTCTTCCAATATTAGAAACTATTACAATATAAATTAATCAGAAACGGTCCATATCTTCAACCTCTACTGAGCAGTAGACTGTTGGGCATTATTCAGTGTTGGGCAGTGTTGGGTGACGTTGGGCAGTGTTGGGTGACGTTGGGCGGCGTTGGGTGACGTTGGGCGGCGTTGGGCGACGTTGGGCGACGTTGGGCGGCGTTGGGCGGCGCTGGGCGGCGTTGGGCGGCGCTGGGCGGCGTTGGGCGGCAGTGTGCGCCGTTGGGCGGGGTTGGGCAGTGTTGGCCGGGGTTGGGCAGTGTTGGCCGGGGTTGGGCAGTGTTGGCCGGGGTTGGGCAGTGTTGGCCGGGGTTGGGCAGTGTTGGCCGGGGTTGGGCAGTGTTGGCCGGCGTTGGGCAGTGTTGGCCGGGGTTGGGCAGTGTTGGCCGGGGTTGGGCAGTGTTGGCCGGGGTTGGGCAGTGTTGGCCGGGGTTGGGCAGTGTTGGCCGGGGTTGGGCAGTGTTGGCCGGCGTTGGGCAGTGTTGGCCGGCGTTGGGCAGTGTTGGCCGGCGTTGGGCAGTGTGCGGTGTTGGGCAGTTGGCTGGCGTTGGGCAGTGTGCGCCGTTGGGCAGTGTTGGGCAGTGTACAGTGTTGGGCAGTGTACAGTGTTGGGCAGTGTACAGTGTTGGGCAGTGTTGGGCAGTGTACAGTGTTGGGCAGTGTTGGGCAGTGTACAGTGTTGGGCAGTGTACAGTGCTGGGCAGTGTACAGTGCTGGGCAGTGTACAGTGCTGGGCAGTGTTGGGCAGTGTACAGTGTTGGGCAGTGTACAGTGTTGGGCAGTGTTGGGCAGTGTACAGTGCTGGGCAGTGTACAGTGTTGGGCAGTGTACAGTGCTGGGCAGTGTACAGTGTTGGGCAGTGTACAGTGCTGGGCAGTGTTGGGCAGTGTACAGTGTTGGGCAGTGTACAGTGCTGGGCAGTAATTGTAAACTTTCCACTCTGCTCCCAGTTTACTTGACGCATGTCGCACTGGCTACTGGGCTACATTCAGTTTTTGCTATCGCTTCATATTCGCCTTTATAACTGGATTATTACTTCTTTTAACTTCTGTTCCGTTTCCTCCTGTTTGCATGTGTGTTATTCTCCTAAGTCTGAAACAGTTTATCTACAAGACACATTAGACACTGTGTTGGGCTTTAGTCTGTGTTTGGCTTTAACATGACTACCGTCTGCTCCTTCACATCCATCTCACATGCTCAGTGTTGGGCTTTACTCCGTGACGACCTGCATGGGTAGAAGTGTTGGGCTGTACTCAGAGTCTGGCATTAACCCCAACTTTTGTGCCTCCAGGACATATTTTGCTCTGACAAGTTTAAGAACATCTCAAATCTGCTAAAGTTGGGCTGCAACCTTTTTGTGCCCTCAGGTTCTTGTTTGTGCGTACAGTATGCCCTTCTGACAAGTTTAGGAACTTCCCCACACACAGCTACTCTACAGATACAACACAACACACCACTTTCCTTAGCATCTGCTTTCTCAGATCACGAGGTAAAAATTCGAATAATATTCACATTAAAAACACCGAGCCCATCCAAATGATCTGACATTTCTGTCTGGGGGAAAAACCAGGAGTTTGTTTTTACTTTAGCCGAAGCGGTCTCACGGAGGTCAGACGAGTGTTCGTGCGAAGACGGACCTATTTGTGAACTCTTCGAATTAGTGGTGTGAGGCACAGGACGAGCACTGACTCCTGCTTTATTGAATGAGTTGTTTTTTATTTGGTTTTTTTTTTGGTTTTGGAGGGGGGGGGTGTAGGTTCAGGAAAAAGCGAGGGTGTGATGGAAAGAGAGAGAAGGAGTTAGAGAAAGGAGTACGAGCACGAGACTGACGCCCCCACATCACCGACACGGCTCGCACAAACGCAACGCCCCCCTACATACACACACCACATTCCCAGCCTCACCATGGCGACTCCACAGCAACACACATTGTCATGGAGATGAGGCGACCCGCGGGTGTGTGGGGGGTTTAGAGCACTTTTTTTCCGCGCTATCATATTGGGATGGGACCATCAATCTCTCCCAGCACGCCCACTCTATGGTAAAGGATCTGATTTAAAGAAATCTGAAATGTTCAGTCTGCCACCAGGTCAAACACAAACAGGTATATGTGTGTGTGTGTGTGTGTGTGTGTGTGTGTGTGTGTGTTAAGGACTAAGAGATGAAATAGGGATTTTGCAACCACACACACACACACACACACACACACACAGGCCAGAATGAAGGCAGATGGTTGGAGTGAGAGCCAGAGCCACAAGAGTGAGGACAATAGTCCGTCCCTCGTACCCCAACCCCACCCCACCCCACCCCTCTTTAAGAAGCTGAGACGGGGTAGAAGTGGAGGGCAGGAGCAGAAACCCAAGCTCTCATTGGTCCAGTCTTTTGAGTCCAGATGTCTTGCTAATGGGTGTTGCCCCTCGCCTCGCATTCTAACTTCACTTTCACACAGCGAAAGAGCCTTCAGAAACGAACGCTTCGAGGACGGACAGGTGGTCCGTGCAGGGACAGCACACATATTTAACAAGTTACACTCACACTCCATCATCATCATCATCATCATCATCATCATCAATACTTCAGCTGTCTTCATGAAACCTGAATCGGTAGTTCAAGACACTTCGAGGTCCGTTCGTGATACCGGAGACGTTTTTTAACGGGAGTAAAATCCCCGAGCTTGTTTTGGTGTCTAGAGGAAGCAGAAAATGTTTTTCAGTGTGTAATATAATGAAAAGCTGCATTATAACACCTACACCCGTGCGTCACTCGCTGACGTCTCGTTAATAAAAAAAATAAAAAAAAACGGGTTAAAACTATGTTTACTCGAAATTCTCCAAGAACAGTTTTTACATTTTGTCAGAAGCTCGAATCCAGTCCAAGCAATGAGCTGAGCAGTTTTTGGGTAACAGCCTCTGGTGGTAATGATGATGATTTATAACCTGTTATTACATTACGTAGCACATTACGGCTACTATTTCATCCTAATGTCAATGCTGTTGTCCAGCATGCTGCACCGTAGTGGATGTACCTATACGTCTGCATGTGTATGCGCACGTGAACACCGCCATCCTTCTTATCTTGACAGATATTAGCTCCATCAGCCAACTGAGACTAAAACGTCGACGTAGTTCTGCTTCTTTTCAAAAGTAATGGCACACCAAAGCTGATACCGTAAACGTGTCGATCGGTTTTCAATCGGAGTTTGTCTTGTGACGTTTGCCACCTGTCTTTCACACGTCAGAGGTTTTACAAGCATGACACGCGAATGTTATATAGCTGCGAATGTTTCGATTTTCTAAGCCCCGCCCCCTCGGCTCTTCGGGAAACACGTGCTCGGCTTCGTACCGCGAAACATCTCAGCGGCGAGATGTTCCAGTTAAAAAGTTTTTGAGTCAGGTTAGTCAATGAAGCAGATAAACTCGATGTATGTATTTTGTATACAAGAAATATAAAAAGGTTACCAAACAAACAGGGGTTATAGTTGTGAGAAGACGCTATGCTCGTCAAATGGCTGAAAATCGAGACGTGGTTCGTCAGGTTTTAAAGGCAAACTTTTGGTTACAACAAGAAAATCCGTACGACTGAGCTGGAGACGGCTTAAGTCTTTAAAAACACAAACTGATCTTGGATCAGTTAACAATCAGAGACGTTCCTCAGGCTAAGCAGCAAAAACTGGGATGTTTTTGTTTTTTTTTTTAAATCAAATATTGTGAAACATGTTTAGTGAGAACATTTTAACTTACACACACACATGTTAAACGATCACAATTTACAAGTGTTTAATTATATAATGATGTAACTCTATTTCTTGGGTTTTGGACTGACTTCAAAAAGTGATGTGAAGAAATCAAGAGACAAAAGAAAGTTTTGTTTTTATGTTTAGCATACAAACGGGACCTATTTTACTTCAGTAGTACAAACTTCACATTTTAGGCCACGCCTCCCATCGAATTTATGATGCCACACACACACACACACGTTTCAGCTCCTGAATGTTCTACAGCATGCTTTCTCCAAATATATCACATTGTAAACTAAAAGGTTTCAAGCCTTTGAGTACAAAAAAAGGAAATAAATAGGAAACAACACCACACATATCATATCTAATCACTGTCACATCCTTTTGAGTCATTTATACCTTGACAAGACAGCATGCGCTTAGTCTATCTGCTTCTCATTTCTAATCCAAAGGCGTTTTAAGGAGAAACAGACCGACACGGTAAATAATCGTCCGTCTCACCCGTGTTACATCAGCGACTGTATTTCACAATCGTACCTGATGTCATGTTACGTTGTGTTATGGAGGTGTCAGCAAAACAAGCCAAAGTAGATGAGATCTGCGGGGGGGGGGGGGGGGGTGTCACTGATGCACTGCATAGATCTACAGTCTGTGTTGGAAAGAAATCAGCCCCAGCTTCACTTCTCACTTCTTCATAACATGTTATGTGTTTTAGATCTTAACAAACTGATGGTGGTGCTTTTAGACAGGTTTCTGTCTGAGATTCTAAACTTCATTTGTTTGCGAGAAGCAATAAGTATAAGCTTAAATATTGAAATAAACAACTTAATAAATCAGCTTCTTCGTCGATCGAGGTCGTACGAGTTTGGTCATTAGCCGCGCTAGAAGGTCGCCGACCTCACGTTGACGTAAGCAGACTTCCAAACCCACATCTGCCCCGTTTCAAGAGGATCGATTATCCCTTGGGATCTTGCTGAGAAGGTGACGGCGTGGGTGGGAGTGTGTGCACGAGAGGCGTGGTTTAAATACAAGTCAGGGGGATGGGGTGGGACTCTCAGGGCTTCAACTGAACCGTGATTCCCACGACCCCCAACACCAACACAACACCTCAGACTTTTTTTTTTTTTTTTTTTTACAAGTTCTGATTGGCTAGATGTGTTTGGAGATCACTGACTGATGCTTTTATACTTTCAGGACAAAGTAGCATGACTTCCAGGTGCTGGGATGTGACTGAGATGCAGAAACAAAACAAAACAAAACAAAAACAAACAAAGTCCCTTTAGTGGGTGAAAGGCTACACGTGGGGTTTGATTATTTGTGTGAACTGTTCAAGGTAACACCCTAGGAGTGCGCGTGCGTGTGTGTGCGTGTGTGTGTGTGTGAGAGAGAGAGAGAGAGAGAGAGAGAGAGAGAGAGTGTGTGTGTGTGTTTGTGTGATATATCCATGCACTCGCACTACGATCCTCTGTATGTATATACTGTATAAATGATGTGTTATGCATGCATGCATCCCATTATCCCCATAAACACGTTTTGTGTTAATAAACGCCTCTGTGTGTTGACCTACCAGCTCCAGATGGTCCCGGCTCCATCCCATTCACTCAGGTTCTCGGTGGCGAAGCCTGGAAGCGTGTCCGACTCTCAGGCTCCTTCCTTCGGCGTCCTAGCAGCTCTTCTCCCCCCCTTTTTCCTCCTCCTCCTCCTCCTCCAGGCTCGGAGCCCCTCCACAGACCCCCGAACACAAAAGCTCCCCTTCGGCTGCTTTCTTCTTCTCCAAACCTCGGTCTTATTTCCGTTTTTCTTCCTAACGGTGTGTTTATGGTCCTGGTCACCGTTCAAACGCGACTGTCCAGAGGAACAACAACAAAAAAAAACGGCTAAAACAGTCAGTCAGGGAGGGAAGCAGGGAGGCAATCAGTTACCCCCTGAAACACCCTCCCCCTTCATCTCCACCTCCTCCTTCTTCTCCTCCTTCTTCTCCACCTCCTTCTTCTCCTTCTCCAGGCGCTAAAATGTGATCCCCATCATCAGGCTCATTCCCGGTGCTGCTATCTAGTGGTCGGAAGCTTCACCTTCAACTGATTGGATCTATTCATTCATTCATTCCTTCATTCATTCCTTCATTCATTCCTTCATTCATTCATTCATTCATTTGTGATCAAGCTAAATTATTGCCCTGGATGCTAAAATTCGATGACTCGTGTCTCGTGTTCTGTTTTTTTTCTATATTTACCGGTTTTGTATCTGTTTGTTGTCTTAGTCCATGATCTAATAACTTCATGTAATTGCTGCTATAATACTGATGTGTTCATTCCAGTATTTCTGCACATGTAATATTGGTTTAGGGGACACGGTGGCTTAGTGTCCCCTCCAGGGTTGGGGGTTTGATTCCCGTCTCCGCCTTGTGTGTGTGGAGTTTGCATTTTCTCCCCGTGCCTCGGGGGTTTCCTCCGGGTACTCCGGTTTCCTCTCCCGGTCCAAAGACATGCATGGTAGGTTGATTGGCATCTCTGGAAAATTGTCCATAGTGTCTGATTGCATGAGTGAATGAGAGTGTGTGTGTGTCTGTGTGTGTGCCCTGTGATGGGTTGGCACTCCGTCCAGGGTGTATCCGGCCTTGATGCCCAAAGACGCCTGAGATAGGCACAGGCTCCCCGTGACTCGAGAATTTCGGATAAAAAGAAAATGAATGAATGAATAATATTGGTTAAACATACAGTATTTTCACCGGTCAGTGCTGCTTTTGTGTATTGTCTTTTATTTTTTTCAATGTCTTTTGTCCTGCACTGTCTTTTTTGTCTTGTGTCCTGCACTGGCTTTTCTTTTGTCCTGCGCTGTCTTGTCTTTTGTCATGCACTGTCTTTTGTCCTGCACTGTCTTTTTTTCGTCTTGTGTCCTGCACTGTCTTGTCTTTTGTCCTGCGCTGTCTTGTCTTTTGTCTTGCACTGTCTTTTGTCCTGCACTGTCTTTTTTTCGTCTTGTGTCCTGCACTGTCTTGTCTTTTGTCCTGCGCTGTCTTGTCTTTTGTCTGGCACTGTCTTTTGTCCTGCACTGTCTTTTTTTTTTGTCTTGTGTCCTGCACTGTCTTGTCTTTTGTCCTGCACTGTCTTGTCTTTTGTCTCACACTGTTTGCACCAGGTTGCACAGATACACTTTACGTATCTAGGACTAACTTACTAAGTCCTTATCTCTGTCTTTGTGTTATGTAGCACCATGATCCTGGAGAAACGTCTCGTTTCACTGAGTACTGTAACAGCTATAGATGGCTGAAATGACAATACAAGCTTCTTGACTTGACTCATAATAAACAGCCATTACAAATTACAGTCACATTGTCCTAGAAGTGTAAACTCTATTTATTAAAATTGTTTATTTTATTGTGCTGTTATTAACTGGGTATTAAGTGTATGGCACTTACTTAGTGTTCTGTGTTATTGGGCGACTAACATGTTTTTTGTTTTTTTTCCTGAGGCTTGCTAAATTGCACTTGTTACTGCACCTTACTATGTAGGTAAATCACTCTAGATGAGAGAATCTACCAAATGCCATAAATGTAAACTGTAGTACATAAATGTAAATGAGACGCCGACATCACCCACACCAAGGGGCAGTAAACCTAGTGTCACCAATCTATCTGCATGTTTAGTGTGAAGTATAAGGAAGCTCACATGCACAAGAGGAGGACATGTGAAACGCCACACAGACAGAAACCTGAACTCAGGATTGAACCTTGAGCTCGAACTGCAGTCATCATAACAAAATAAAATTAAAGTAAAAACAGTAGCACAGAAAAAAGACCCTGTACTGATGAATTATACCGCAGCTATATATTGAAGATAACTATGACGATTATGATAATGACGATGATCATGATTATTATTATTCATTCATTTTCTACCGCTTTATCCGAACTTCTCGGGTCACGGGGAGCCTGTGCCTATCTCAGGCGTCATCGGGCATCGAGGCAGGATACACCCTGGACGGAGTGCCAACCCATCACAGGGCACACACACACTCTCATTCACTCACACAATCACACACTACGGACAATTTTCCAGAGATGCCAATCAATCTACCATGCATGTCTTTGGACTGGGGGGGGAAACCGGAGTACCCGGAGGAAACCCCCGAGGCACGGGGAGAACATGCAAACTCCACACACACAAGGCGGAGGCGGGAATCGAACCCACAACCCTGGAGGTGTGAGGCGAATGTGCTACCCACTAAGCCACCGTGCCCCATTATTATTATTATTATTATTATTATTATTATTATTATTATTATTATTATTATTATTATTGTATTATATTATTATAATATTATATATTATTTATTTTTTATTGTATTATATTATTATAATATTATATTATTATTGTTATTATTATTATTATTATTATTATTATTATTATTATTATTATTGTATTATATTATTATTATTATATTGTTATCTACACTGAATATCTATTTTTTAAAAATCTAAATATTACTTATAAATCCGCCTCAACCTAAAAAAAATAAAATAAATAAAGCTTAACACATACGTATATCTCACTTTTAATAAGTATTTTACTTTCATTTATTAGTTATTACTATATATTTTGTTCCTGGTTTTAACGTCGTGCAGCGACTGTGTTTCCGGAAACGTCACTTCCTTTCCGATCAGACGCTGACGTCACCCTACCGACAGGTTAGTGAGTTGGAGCTTCTCATATTCGTTTTTAAAAATGTCTGGATATTAAAGCGTGAAACGTGAAGAGATTCGGGCTGTTATTCCTCTACACTGGTCTCAGTGTCGCTCAGTTGTGTTTGTTGGGTTTCTACAAAGCTTTCTGTCCTCTTCAGTCATGTTTGTTAATGAATGATCAACACTGAACTCACTGCTTCTCCATGTTGGAATAAACGTTTCCTCTTTCCAAAATAGTGATCTAGTCTGATCTAGTACCTAGCCTGATCTAGTACCTAGCCTGATCTAGTACCTAGCCTGATCTAGTACCTAGCCTGATCTAGTCTGATCTAGTACCTAGCCTGATCTAGCCCCTAGCCTGATCTAGCCCCTAGCCTGATCTAGCCCCTAGCTTGATCTAGTACCTAGCCTGATCTAGTACCTAGCCTGATCTAGCCTGATCTAGTACCTAGCCTGATCTAGTACCTAGCCTGATCTAGTACCTAGCCTGATCTAGTCTGATCTAGTACCTAGCCTGATCTAGTACCTAGCCTGATCTAGCCTGATCTAGTACCTAGCCTGATCTAGCCCCTAGCCTGATCTAGCCCCTAGCCTGATCTAGCCCCTAGCCTGATCTAGTACCTAGTCTGATCTAGTACCTAGTCTGATCTAGTACCTAGTCTGATCTAGTATCTAGTCTGATCCAGTCTGGTCTAGTCTGATATAGTATTTAGTATCTAGTCTGATCCAGTCTGATCTAGTATCTAGTCTGATCCAGTCTGATCTAGTATCTAGTCTGATCCAGTCTGATCTAGTATCTGGTCTGATCCAGTCTGATCTAGTATCTGGTCTGATCCAGTCTGATCTAGTATCTAGTCTGATCCAGTCTGATCTAGTATCTAGTCTGATCCAGTCTGATCTAGTATCTAGTCTGATCCAGTCTGATCTAGTATCTAGTCTGATCCAGTCTGATCTAGTATCTAGTCTGATCCAGTCTGATCTAGTCTGATCTAGTATGTAGTCTGATCCAGTCTGGTCTGGTCTAGTCTGATCTAGTATGATCCAGTAGGATGTAGTCTGATCTAGTCTGGTGTTCACAAACTGTTTACTGCTATGACAAGTGTTTCTGGTCACAAGAGCCTGGAAAAAAATGATCAGCTTTCTCAGACACCAAGTTATGGTTGCTAGAATGTTCTGGGAATGTTTGTTTTGGTTTTCCAGGAACATGTTCTTTATGTTGAGAGAACATCCAAGGGGTGTGGTAGCCTAGTCGAGGGGAATATTCTCTAGACCGTTAGGTTTATAATACTGAACATTTATTCCTTGTGGGTTTTTTTAATGTTTGTATGTATTAATATAACAAATGCTGACTTTGGTAATCAAAATCGAACATCCTTTAAAAAAGGGGGGGGGGGGGGTTGTGGCCTAATGGTTAGACAGTCTGACTCGTAACCCTAAGGTGATGGGTTCAAGTCCCGGGCCGGCCACGACTGAGGTGCCCTTGAGCAACTGAGAGAGATCCCCGGGTGCCGCAGCATAAATGGCTGCCCACTGCTCTGTGTGTGTGTGTGTGTGTGTGTGTGTGTGTGTGTGTGTGTGTGTGTGTGTGTGTGTGTGTGTGTGTGTGTGTGCACTTTGGATGGGCTAAACGCGGAGAACATATCCTGAGTATTGGTCACCGAACTTAGCCGTACGTCACGTCACTTTCACATTCAAGAGTTGTTATGAAATGGTCCGCAAAAGAAACCAAGGGTTAAACGAAACGCTATCATTTGGGGATTTTTTAAAATATATTTTTTATTGGCGTTGTAGCAATTATAATTAACTCATCATTCAACCCATTTCTCACACTCAGATGTCTTGGATCCGGGAAGGAGAACTAAACCTTCTGGAAAGGTTCTCTGCCAACATCCTAAAGGTAGGTGATGTTATTTACTCTTGTATTATCCTTCTGCTTCCAGTCACGTAACGAGATTTATGGTTCGCTTTATTCAGTCAGTCCATGACATGCGCCTTGAAATGGTGCTGGTTTTATTTATATATATATAATATATATATATATATATATATAATATATATACACATACACAGTACAGACCAAAAGTTTGGACACACTTTCTCATTCAAAGAGAACATTTAGTTCATAACAAAAAAGTGTGAAACAACTGAAAATATGTCATATTCTAGGTTCTTCAAAGTTCTCCACCTTTTACTTTGATTACTGCTTTGCACACTCTTGGCATTCTCTTGATGAGCTTCAAGAGGTCGTCACCTGAAATGGTCTTCCAACAGTCTTGAAGGAGTTCCCAGAGATGCTTAGCACTTGTTGGCCCTTTTGCCTTCACTCTGTGGTCCAGCTCACCCCAAACCATCTCGATCGGGTTCAGGTCCGGTGACTGTGGAGGCCAGGTCATCTGGTGCAGCACCCCATCACTCTCCTTCATGGTCAAATAGCCCTTACACAGCCTGGAGGTGTGTTTGGGGTCATTTTTTTCACACTTTTTTGTTATGTATATAATTCCACATGTGTTAATTCATAGTTTTGATGCCTTCAGTGTGAATCTAAAATTTTCATAGTCATGAAAATAAAGAAAACTCTTTGAATGAGAAGGCGTGTCCAAACTTTTGGTTTGTACTGTGTAATATATATATATATATATATATATATATATATATATATATATATATATATATATATATATATATAAAATGATAAAATCATTTAAATATTTTGTTTAAATTCTGATGTGCTTTTTAATTTAACGCATTAAAAATTCCAAAACGTTGGAATACAAACATTATAAATCTAACATTTAGTTCCTCAATGTGGGACCAACATTAAATCTAATTACACTTGTGGCTCATTTTTTTTGACTGTTTTTTAAGACACGTTTAAAATGGATAAGATAAGATAAGATTAGACTAGAACGTAGCATTTCCTAAAGAAAATGTGAATGTGCTTGCACGTGGCAAGTTACCATCATCGTGCTGAGTGTTTTGATATGTCACATGTCCATGTTGTGCTAAAATTTTGTATTTCGCTAATTTTGGGGGCGGGGCTTCACATGACATCATTTTCCCTCATCGTGCTGAGTGTTTTGATATATGACATGTCCATGTTGTGCTAAATTTTTGATTTCGCTTATTTTGGGGGCGGGGCTACACGTTCTGTCACAGCAGTGAAAAATATATATAAAGAATAAAGACACAATATAATATACAGTATATACAAAAACAAAAATGTATAAAAAGAGTAGTGGTTACACTGAAAGACATATTGTACATAGGTAATATTGTACATTTTTAAAATGCTTTGTTATTGTTTATTATAATAATAACAACGTTTTTAGATTTTATTTCTCTCACCCGTTTTCCTTAACGCTACGCACTTATCGGTTTGCAGGCAGGACCGATGCCCAGACATGTGGCCTTCATTATGGACGGGAACAGACGTTATGCACGTAAGAGACATGTGGAAAGACAAGAAGGACACACTCAGGGCTTCGACAAGCTGGCTGAAGTGAGTTCACTAGCACTTAGTCAAGCGCTTGAGTTCATTTCAACTTTATAGAACTTCTATTACATGAAACTTTGAGATTCTGAAGGACAGCTTGAAAATAAAACACTCCGAGACGCCGGTATCAGAAAATCTTACCTCACATTGTACAGTATCGCATCACCACACTGTTTGATTAGTTTCCTATAACAGCACATGGATTTTATCCCAATGTATAACTCGGTTGCGATGGATTCATGTCATTAATCCTTACAGCATATTTGCATTGTTGTTGGGCCTGAGTTTTTTTTTTGTTGGTTTTTTTTTTTTCTTTTTTCAAAATAAAAGGAAGAAAGAAACGGCCACATTTTTAGGACGTTTGTCACCTCTTAGCCGCGGTGTAAGATTTGAAGAAAAAGAAAAAAACAAAAAAACGATGGTTTCTACCAAAATATCAGCTTGAGCAGATGAATTGTGGAGCTTTATGTATGCAGAACTTCTTCTGCTACTTCTTTCATCTTTTCCCTTCAGGGGTCGCCACGGCGAATCATCTCTCTCTCTCTCTCTCTCTCCACCTATCCCTATCTTCTGCATCCTCAACACTTGCACGCACAAGCTTCAAATCCTCATTAATTACATCCATATACAGTATACCTCCTCTTCGGCCTTCCTCTTTGCCTCTTGCCTGGCAGCTCCATGTCCAACATTCTCCTACCAATATACTCACTCTCCCTTTTCTGAACATGTCCAAACCATCTTAATCTGGCCTCCCTAACTTTGTCTCCCAAACGTCCAACATGAGCTGTCCCTCTCATGTACACGTTCCTAATCCTGTCCAATCTTGTCTCTCCCAAAGAGGACCTCAACATCTTCGGCTCGGCTACCTCTAGCTCTGACTCCTGTCTCTTCTTCAGTGACACTGTCTCTAAACCGTACAGCATGGCCGGTCTCACCACTGTCCTGTACACCTTCTACCTCGATTCTCGCTGATATTTTCCTATCACACAGAACTCCTGACATCTTTCTCCACCCACTCCAACCTGCCTGCACTCGCTTCTTTACCTCTTTCCCACTCTCTCCATTACTCTGGACTGTTGACCCCAAGTACTTAAACTCCTGTACCTTCTTCACCTCTTCACCCCTGTGACCTTACTGTTCCACTTCATTTAGCTGAAAAATTTTCATATCATTTTTTAATCCATTGTTTACACTGATTAAGGTTACAGTATGTTGTATTTAACTCATTGAGAAACCTTCATATTTAATATGTTCAATAATAATAATAATGAGGACGTGATGATCCAGCGGTTAAGGCGCTGGGATCTTGATCAGAAGGTCGGGGTTCGAGTCCACAAGCTGCTGAGCATCAACGTTGGGTCCTTGGGCAAGGTCTTTAAACTCACCTGCTCCAGGGGTGCCGTACCTATGGCTTGACCCTGCACTCTGACCCCATAACCTGGGATATGCGAAAACCCTTTGGGGTAAGTCGTGTCCTAATGGTTAGAGAGTCTGACTAATAATCCTAAGGTTGTGGGTTCGAGTCTCGGGCCGGCCATGACTGAGGTGCACTTGAGCAAGGCACCGAACCCCCTCCAACTGCTCCCCGGGCGCCACAGCATAAATGGCTGCCCACTGCTCCGGGTGTGTGTTCATGGTGTGTGTGTGTTCACTGCTGTGTGTGTGTGTGTGCACTTTGAATGGGTCAAATTCGCAGAGAATGAATTCTGAGTATGGGTCACCGTACTTAGCCGTATGTCACGTCACTTTTTTCGCTTTATCCTGGCAACTAATATTTATTGACGAGTATTAATACAATATTAAATAAATGAATACATTTTTTAAATAATTTTTTTGTATAATTACCACATTGTGTTTGTGTTTTGTTGTGTAGAAGGAAAACTTTCTGAAAAACAAAACCCTTGAGATTCTGAATTAATCCCGTCCTCATAACAGTGTTCAGGTGTAGACGAGTAAAGGTTAAGTGTTTTGAAGGGATCTTCACAATGAGCAGGTTGTGAGTGAATCCTGGGTTGAGCAACATGACAGTCTTTATGATTACTGCAATAAAAAGGAACAAAACTTCATAATCTTTATATATCCTTCGGTTCTGTTCCTCAGACGCTCCGCTGGTGTCTAAACCTGGGCATTCATGAGGTAACGGTGTATGCCTTCAGCATAGAGAACTTCAAACGCTCCAAAGAGGAAGTGGACGGTTTGATGGAGCTGGCTAAAGAGAAGTTCCTCCGGCTACTCGGAGAGCAGTAAGTCTGAATATATGGACACGGTGTGCAATAAATATTGGGGTGAATACTTACATTATTATTTTA